>NC_143039.1:46776114-46971114 GCF_057628025.1 Oncorhynchus mykiss | reverse complement strand
AAGTAGCTAAGCCTACTCATAGTACCATTGAGTACAATGAAGAGGTGTTGTGTATTTATATTACTAGAATGTACATTATACAGTGTGAAACTAAACTACTAGTAAATAGACCAACTGGATCATGGAAATGACATGAGTGTGAATATACAGTGCCTTGCGAAAGTATTCGGCCCCCTTGAACTTTGCGACCTTTTGCCACATTTCAGGCTTCAAACATAAAGATATAAAACTGTATTTTTTTGTGAAGAATCAACAACAAGTGGGACACAATCATGAAGTGGAACGACATTTATTGGATATTTTAAACTTTTATAACAAATCAAAAACTGAAAAATTGGGCGTGCAAAATTATTCAGCCCCCTTAAGTTAATACTTTGTAGCGCCACCTTTTGCTGCGATTACAGCTGTAAGTCGCTTGGGGTATGTCTCTATCAGTTTTGCACATCGAGAGACTGACATTTTTTCCCATTCCTCCTTGCAAAACAGCTCGAGCTCAGTGAGGTTGGATGGAGAGCATTTGTGAACAGCAGTTTTCAGTTCTTTCCACAGATTCTCGATTGGATTCAGGTCTGGACTTTGACTTGACCATTCTAACACCTGGATATGTTTATTTTTGAACCATTCCATTGTAGATTTTGCTTTATGTTTTGAATCATTGTCTTGTTGGAAGACAAATCTCCGTCCCAGTCTCAGGTCTTTTGCAGACTCCATAAGGGTTTCTTCCAGAATGGTCCTGTATTTGGCTCCATCCATCTTCCCATCAATTTTAACCATCTTCCCTGTCCCTGCTGAAGAAAAGCAGGCCCAAACCATGATGCTGCCACCATCATGTTTGACAGTGGGGATGGTGTGTTCAGGGTGATGAGCTGTGTTGCTTTTACACCAAACATAACGTTTTGCATTGTTGCCAAAAAGTTCAATTTTGGTTTCATCTGACCAGAGCACCTTCTTCCACATGTTTGGTGTGTCTCCCAGGTGGCTTGTGGCAAACTTTAAACAACACTTTTTATGGATATCTTTAAGAAATGGCTTTCTTCTTGCCACTCTTCCATAAAGGCCAGATTTTTGCAATATACGACTGATTGTTGTCCTATGGACAGAGTCTCCCACCTCAGCTGTAGATCTCTGCAGTTCATCCAGAGTGATCATGGGCCTCTTGGCTGCATCTCTGATCAGTCTTCTCCTTGTATGAGCTGAAAGTTTAGAGGGACGGCCAGGTCTTGGTAGATTTGCAGTGGTCTGATACTCCTTCCATGTCAATGTTATCGCTTGCACAGTGCTCCTTGGGATGTTTAAAGCTTGGGAAATCTTTTTGTATCCAAATCCGGCTTTAAACTTCTTCACAACAGTATCTCGGACCTGCCTGGTGTGTTCCTTGTTCTTCATGATGCTCTCTGCGCTTTTAACGGACCTCTGAGACTATCACAGTGCAGGTGCATTTATACGGAGACTTGATTACACACAGGTGGATTGTATTTATCATCATTAGTCATTTAGGTCAACATTGGATCATTCAGAGATCCTCACTGAACTTCTGGAGAGAGTTTGCTGCACTGAAAGTAAAGGGGCTGAATAATTTTGCACGCCCAATTTTTCAGTTTTTGATTTGTTATAAAAGTTTGAAATATCCAATAAATGTTGTTCCACTTCATGATTGTGTCCCACTTGTTGTTGATTCTTCACAAAAAAATACAGTTTTATATCTTTATGTTTGAAGCCTGAAATGTAGCAAAAGGTCGCAAAGTTCAGGGGGCCGAATACTTTCGCAAGGCACTGTATCAGGAGAGAAGCCAAGGTCTGTTTATGTATATTGAAGGTGTTGATTTTTCAACAAGGCAAGTCAGTTACAGTTTTTCTCAATTGCTATAACACAATTACTGAAACCTTGCTCCATTTCCTGAAAACATTAAACACAAAACCTCATCTTCAAGCACTATTTACATAACCTCTGACTCCTCTTGCAAAATGAAACATTTGCCTCAAAACAGTTTTACCTGTGTTCAAAATCAAACACTGTTCTCTAATCATAAACAAAGTGATCAAAATGATATACACAATCAAGCAGTCAGTAAACAATACACCGAAAAATAGAAAACACATTGTTCAAAACATACAAGTACATTTTTAATCAAAAAAATATTCATATTTTTCCGTCATTGTCCTTTGATGAAGGAAAACATGTTCTATCATAGCAGCTCAAAATTGATCAGAAATTACTACTCTGCTTTGCTCTTTGCAATTTTGTTTTTTGTTCTTCCTCCTCCTTGTACCTCTATTTTTACAGTACTGTACCCTGCATCTCACAAACTTGTCCTTTGTCTCTGTGATACTGTAATTCTTGTTCTTTGTTGATATGAACCTGCAACCAGTCAAAATCTATTGAGCAGTCAGTACTGTTAATAAATGGAAAGCACAATGTTCAGGGCCATACAATTCATCCATTGTACAGTATACAGCCTACAATGCACTGTACTACAGTATCCATTCTCAGACTTTCTCCTTCCCACCTTCAACAACCTGTTTGCTCTCTGAACTGGCTTATATTGGTTGTGTCGCATCATTTGAAACAGGTTAAATCCATTTTGAGTGGTTGTGTTCAATCAATGACATATGTTCTCTATTTGTATTTGATTGTTGCCACTTGTGTTTACCAGTATGGATGACATGTGCATTAGAGTGCAGAATGTGTTTTGAGAATGAGAATGTGTTTAGAGTTTTGCTGAAAAGTCTAAGTGAGATCTACAAATTGTGTTTTATCATGTGAAATGGTTTAACATGTGCATTAGACTGCATAATTAGCTAAATGAGTCCAGGCAACTGAGAACTTTGTCCAGCCAATAGGTTTTAGCAATTGAGAAAAACTGTAAGTACAAATTCTTATTTACAATTACAGGCTAGGAACAGTGCCTTGTTCAGGGGCAAAACAACAGATTTTTACCTTGTCAGCTTGGGGACTTGATCTAGCAACCTTTTGGTTACTGGCCCAATGCTCTAACCACTAGGCTACCTGCTACCTGGATTTTCTTTTAAACTGAAGCTGTTAATGTTTTTAATTTGTACCTAAGGTGTCTATGTTTCTGTATACTGGAAGTATTTATGTTTCTGTATACTGATGTTTATGTTTCTGTATACTGAACGTTTTTATGTTTCTAAACTGTACTGAACGTATTTATGTTTCTGAAAACTGATGTTTATGTTTCTGTATACTGAAAGTATTTATGTTTCTGTATACTGAAAGTTTTATGTTTCTAAACTGTACTGAAAGTATTTATGTTTCTGTATACTGAAAGTATTTATGTTTCTGTATACTGAAAGGGTTTATGTTTCTGTATACTGAAAGTATTTATGTTTCTGTATACTGAAAGTGTTTATGTTTCTGTATACTGAAAGTATTTATGTTTCTGTATACTGATGTTTATGTTTCTGTATACTGAAAGTATTTATGTTTCTGTATACTGATGTTTATGTTTCTGTATACTGAAAGTATTTATGTTTCTGTATACTGATGTTTATGTTTCTGTATACTGAAAGTATTATGTTTCTGTATACTGAAAGTGTTTATGTTTCTGTATACTGAAAGTGTGTATGTTTCTGTATACTGATGTTTATGTTTCTGTATACTGAAAGTGTTTATGTTTCTGTATACTGATGTTTATGTTTCTGTATACTGAAAGTGTTTATGTTTCTGTATACTGATGTTTATGTTTCTGTATACTGAAAGTGTTTATGTTTCTGTATACTGAAAGTATTTATGTTTCTGTATACTGATGTTTATGTTTCTGTATACTGAAAGTGTTTATGTTTCTGTATACTGAAAGTGTTTATGTTTCTGTATACTGAAAGTATTTATGTTTCTGTATACTGATGTTTATGTTTCTGTATACTGAAAGTGTTTATGTTTCTGTAACTGAAAGTGTTTATGTTTCTGTATACTGAAAGTGTGTATGTTTCTGTATACTGAAAGTGTGTAGGTTTCTGTATACTGAAAGTGTTTATGTTTCTGTATACTGAAAGTATTTATGTTTCTGTGTACTGAAAGTATGCATGTTAAAGTATTTATGTATCTGTATCCTGAAAGTATTTATGTTTCTGTATACTGAAAGTATTTATGTATCTGTATACTGAAAGTTTTATGTTTCTAAACTGTACTGAAAGTGTTTATGTTTCTGTATACTGATGTTTATGTTTCTGTATACAGAAAGTGTGTATGTTTCTGTATACTGATGTTTATGTTTCTGTATACTGAAAGTGTTTATGTTTCTGTATACTGAAAGTGTGTATGTTTCTGTATACTGATGTTTATGTTTCTGTATACTGAAAGTGTTTATGTTTCTGTATACTGAAAGTATTTATGTTTCTGCATACTGATGTTTATGTTTCTGTATACTGAAAGTGTTTATGTTTCTGTATACTGAAAGTATTTATGTTTCTGTATACTGATGTTTATGTTTCTGTATACTGAAAGTGTTTATGTTTCTGTATACTGAAAGTGTTTATGTTTCTGTATACTGAAAGTGTGTATGTTTCTGTATACTGAAAGTGTGTAGGTTTCTGTATACTGAAAGTGTTTAGGTTTCTGTATACTGAAAGTGTTTATGTTTCTGTGTACTGAAAGTATTTATGTTTCTGTGTACTGAAAGTATTTATGTTTCTGTATACTGAAAGTATTTATGTTTCTGTATACTGAAAGTGTTTATGTTTCTGTATACTGAAAGTGTGTATGTTTCTGTATACTGAAAGTGTGTAGGTTTCTGTATACTGAAAGTGTTTATGTTTCTGTATACTGAAAGTATTTATGTTTCTGTGTACTGAAAGTATTTATGTTTCTGTATACTGAAAGTATTTATGTTTCTGTATACTGAAAGTGTTTATGTTTCTGTATACTGAAAGTGTGTATGTTTCTGTATACTGAAAGTGTGTAGGTTTCTGTATACTGAAAGTGTTTATGTTTCTGTATACAGAAAGTATTTATGTTTCTGTATACTGAAAGTATGCATGTTAAAGTATTTATGTATCTGTATCCTGAAAGTATTTATGTATCTGTATACTGAAAGTTTTATGTTTCTAAACTGTACTGAAAGTATTTATGTTTCTGTATACTGATGTTTATGTTTCTGTATACTGAAAGTGTGTATGTTTCTGTATACTGAAAGTGTTTAGGTTTCTGTATACTGAAAGTATTTATGTTTCTGTGTACTGAAAGTATTTATGTTTCTGTATACTGAAAGTATTTATGTTTCTGTATACTGAAAGTGTTTATGTTTCTGTATACTGAAAGTGTGTATGTTTCTGTATACTGAAAGTGTGTAGGTTTCTGTATACTGAAAGTGTTTATGTTTCTGTATACTGAAAGTATTTATGTTTCTGTATACTGAAAGTATGCATGTTAAAGTATTTATGTATCTGTATCCTGAAAGTATTTATGTATCTGTATACTGAAAGTCTTTATGTATCTGTATACTGAAAGTTTTATGTTTCTAAACTGTACTGAAAGTATTTATGTTTCTGTATACTGATGTTTATGTTTCTGTATACTGAAAGTGTGTATGTTTCTGTATACTGAAAGTGTTTAGGTTTCTGTATACTGAAAGTGTTTATGTTTCTGTATACTGAAAGTGTTTATGTTTCTGTATACTGAAAGTATTTATGTTAAAGTATTTATGTATCTGTATCCTGAAAGTATTTATGTATCTGTATACTGAAAGTATTTATGTTTCTGTATACTGAAAATATTTATGTTAAAGTATTTATGTTTCTGTATACTGAAAGTATTTATGTTTCTGTATACCGAAAATATTTATGTTAAAGTATTTTTGTTTCTGTATACTGAAAGTATTTATGTTAAAGTATTTATGTTTCTGTATACTGAAAGTATTTATGTTAAAGTATTTATGTTTCTGTATACTGAAGGTGTTTATGTTTCTAATCTGTACTGAAAGTGTTTATGTTTCTAATCTGTACTGAAAGTGTGTGTTGTCGTGGTAATTTCCTGTATTACCAAATAATAAGAGCAAACCACACACAAGTCAGAGTTATATCATAAAGTCCATCTTTAATTATATGAGCTTCACCATAGCCCCTTTTGACTCTCAGATCAATTCAGTGTCTATAAATGAATTCTCTGAGAGTCCTTACAAAACAGTTCTTAGCATCATTTATAGCCAAGACATACCCATCTCAACTCACATGACGAAACACAGATCTTAGGAACATTACAAAGGAAGACTTTAATTGAGAGAGGAGTATCCCATAGGCAGACAGTATTAGCTATAAATTATCGTTCAGTTTGGTCTCTTTAGACGAGATTCTAATCTCGTTCTTGGTACCACTTAGGACCAAAACATTACCTCATCCAATGGCATATATCAATTGTCAATTCTAGATACTCCCATCTCAAATACAATCCCTCCTGGACAAGATCAGAAAAGACAATGAGCCTCTTAGGTCATATACTAAATCAAGATAAGGGCAACCTCAGAGGGGACATACAATAGTTACAGACACATTCCCATAAGAAGACAAGCCTCCATTCTGTCCTCCTCCCCTTCTGATATTATTCATAGCATCACATGGTTTAACAGATACATTGACATATGAAGACAAGCCTGACCTCTCCCCTCTCTGGGCCCCAAGTGACTAAGCCCTAGCAGAGAAGGGATAACTTCAAACTGCCTACAGTATTATCCAAAAGAAGACATCCTAATGACAAATATCTCACATAAGCATTATTATGTAAATAAAACATCTTACTTATGAATGTTACCTAACTAATTCTGATTCTGCTGCCACATTGTTCATGTGATTGGTGAAACTGTTACTTTCTTACATAGGTCTCCTTCAATTTACCCAGAAACAAACACACTACTCAACAGTCTGTTGAAGCATGCTGTAGCTTGTTGTGCACTATTTGACATCACTCATCAGGTTTGTTATTCAGTTATATTGAGTGTCTATGAGATATTGCATTACACAGGAATTGCCCCCCCCCCCCCCCTAATATTGATTTCTTTAAAAGTGCTGACAGACTGACTGATGGATGCTCTGTATTGAGCGGAGTACACTCGCTGTGTCTCACACACACCGCATGGCTGATGACGGGAGTTGACTGACGACTCGCAAGGTTGACGGACATGGGGCCAAGGTGACTGGTCGGTGTAGTTTGCTTGACAGGTGGTCACGGTTGAGCTGCTACTGTACTGGCCTTTAGTGTGGAAGACTGCTAGAGGGCATAGGTGAAGAGGGGAGAGAGAGGGGCTCGGAGAGAGAGGGAAGAGGATGGGAGGAAGGAATTTGGAAGTGAGAGAAGAGTAAAGATGCAATGGAGGAAAGAAGACAGAGAGAAGCATGGGTTGTGCTATAGTTGGGCATCAATGGCTTTGGGTGTTCACTTAATCTCTGAGACATACCATTTGAATTAGTAGCATGTTGTTTTGGTCATTTTATATCCAGTGATTTGTCTGCCATTAATAGCTTGGAATCGTTTTTTTTACCTCGTAGTTACCCACTGGGAACACCCTGTTTGAATCAACTATCTACTACCAAATGAATCATTTTTATGAAATTACATTGAACCAACATGGAATTAGATGCTGCGTTGATTTCTGTGCCCAGTGGGTATGTATTTTGGGTCCCAAAATTAGGTTGACAGTATTTGTGGTATCTCAACAGTTTTTTAAAAATAAAACAATGTAGCGGTGTCCCGCTAGAACGCCCATCGGCACTGGTACTAGAGCTGAGGTGAGTCAGACTTTGCCCTTCACCCTGAATCAGTGTCAAGGCGCACGTCAGCCACTGTGTGTCACCACCAAGACGCCCCACTCGGCCCCAAGCGATCGCAAAAGACAGATGATGATGGTCCCAAACAATTCGAACCACGAGATTTGTCAGGAGATGATCGCGGCAGTGTCTGACAATGCTCCCTTCCCCCGCCTATTGCTTTGACGGCCCTCGCCGGCTTCTGGCTTCCGCTCGGTCGGTCACAGTAGGATAAATGCTCCGCAACGGAACTCGCTCAGTGCAGCGCGAGCGGCAAGCCCCTGCTGTTTCGCCCACTTTGTGAACATAGTCCTACCCTTCCCCCAGCCCACACAATTGGTCGGGAACAAAGCTTCCCCTCCCCCCCACCTTTGTAATTGTACAGTTGTATCATAAGACTCCTGCGACGTTTGAGACCTTACCTCTCCTCTCAAAAGGTTCAATATCTGACTCGGATGTTTTTGTTCAACTACGAATGTGGGAAAGAAAATTCTCTACAACGAGACAAATTCCACAGCAAAGTGGAGGAGGCTTAGTTCTCTATAAGGTCAAGAGGTATGTCTGTCTAGTTTACTCCGAGCTGTTGAAGACCTCTTGACAGGCCAGGGAGACAAGTGTGGGGTTAAGATGAGTGTGTTTGGGCCTGTTTTTTATTTGCATGTTTTACAGATGGATAGATCTTACACGTGAGGTGGTGAGATGTGGCAACAACAACAAAAAATGAAGTCTTATCAACGGTGGACACGATTCACAATTCAGTGTTAAAATAATCTAGGTGAAGATTCTTTTAACACCAACAATAAAACATTCACCACCTTCTCATTCCATTGGTTAAGGGGCAGGCTTGATAACATACTATAAAACTCACTGATCACCATTAAAATATTGGTCTACTGGAACGCCCCATCCTCCTCAAAGTTTTGTCCTTTTTTCTCTCTACCCCATCTCAGTCATTCTTTCTGGTTTTTCTTCGAGACCTACCACCTGTTCCTCACCCTCATTTTCCCTCGGTTATCTTGGAGTTCCATCAGTCTCCGGTGTGTCTGATGGAGGAAAATGGCCTCCAGGTTCCCCCGGGTGTCAACTCAGCTGTAGTTAAAGAAAGGAGAAGTGTTTCAATTCAAATCTTAGAACTCAATTTGACTTTCTTTTATGTTGGATCTTGCTTGTTTAAAGGACACTTTCAAGTGTTTAAAGGGTCCACATTCAGACGGGGCCCTTAGATAGTCACGAGGACGTGTTTCAATTCAGAACTCCCCTTTTGTGATGGATTCTGTTCCTTTATGTGTGTTGCCCTTTTAAATGACACTTTAACTGTTAAAAATATCAAAGTGAGATGTTAGGATATAAAACATTACAGACAAGTGTTTTAAGGATTTTGAATTCAATTAAGGACTTTTTTCAGCTTATTTCTGTGTGGAGAAGAGGGCATGCGATGCAGTGTCAATTTACAGTATGTGCCAATATAATATTACTTTACTGTATTTTCTGTATTTTAGGTATAATAATATAGTATGTCTTACTACTAGTTTAATACTAAGTTAAAACGTAACAGTTTTTCAATGCATGTTTTAGTAGGCTTACTATCAAATTCATCCTAATGACAATGCAGTTATATACCACACAAAGCTGTCATTCGAGACCTTCTTGAACACAATCAGCAGAGGAACCTAAAGATCGTGGCCAATGATGACATGCTCGTTTCCCCGAAATACGCTAACAGCTGGTGCAAATAATCGTACAATGTTAGTGCTTTGTCTGAACGTCAGTGTACATGTTCGAGGGCGCTGTCAGCTCTACTCAGTAAAGGTTGCATGAGGTTGGCTTCATGTTCTTCTTTCAGTTTTTTTCCTTTGTGTCTTTTCCAGCAGCGGACGCTGTTCCTGTACGGAAAGATGGGGAGCAGGTATGGATGACATTTCAATGTACGTTTTATTCCCCTGAAGTGAAATATCATTTGTCTGGATTGTACACCATTCCAGCTCTACCCTCGAGTGCATTTCTTCTTTATGTATAATGGGTCCTTGAGCCAAGATGGCCATTGAGGAAAAGTGTAGTTTCATGTTTTCTTTTCTTTTCTTATATCTAGTAGTGAAACTGAGCGTGTCTCGCTCACACTGCTCCCTATACTGAGAGTGCAATGATATAATGTTGCTCAGAGATGGTTTATATTGAATTTCTCACAAAGGCCACTGGAGCAGGTCTCGAGAGCCCAAACCATTATGTACTGTATATAATCTCCCTCTCCAGGGACATAGCATACGATCCATCTTACTCCTTTACCACTGTTGCTGTTTAGTTTTTCTCTCTTTAACGAGGCTACACGGCTGAATTGCAATACACAATGGGGTCTTTTAAAACAACACAAAGACCCTACACAATGACAACCAACAAGACCGCCACAGATGTTTAAACATGAATAGAGCGTGTAGGCTACATATTCTACTACACTTAATGTGCTCTTTGAATATGTTTTGTGGGACAACCCATCCCCATTTCTGTTAGATGTCTGACAAGCAACAACAACAAAAAATGTTCACCCCATATAGTTCTGGATATGATGGATGGATATGGATTGGCCAGGGGTCACCTATTTTTCAGAAATCTGTCAACACAGCAGTGGCAGCTGAGCTGAGGTAGATGCAGCCAGCAGCCTCATAACACATGCGGTTAGAGAGACAGTATGCACTCCTCTGGACTGACCAGAGCTTGATGGCAACAATAAGACCACCGATGTCTGATTGGCCGATTGAGACAAAAGTGTTTCACCAGGGGAAACCTGTTCGCAGAAATCATTGGGCCTGTTGCTTGGCAGAAGAAGTTCCAAGGACACTGACGCCATGCTGCTCTTGCTCACCCTTCCTGTTAATGCACATTTTAACCATGATAAATAATTTCTAGTGACAAACCCCACACCGCAAGCCCTCATAAATAAAGAGCAAGCACTGACCACGGTCACTTTTTTTGGTGAATAATTCAACATTTAGTGGGATTCTTTTTATCCATCCCAACTAAAGCAGAAATCCTCTGGGCGGCTAGCTTGGACTTCATGGGGCTTGCTTAATCACTGTGACAACATGGGGCTTCCCTCATGCCCCTTTTTATGACGGCGCTAGCAGCCACTTGAGTGCTAGGTAGCTACCGGCCCGGACAAGACCAACGACACAAACATGCAGACTATACTAAACGAGATAAATGTCTTATCTGTGACAAAAGTGTTTTCCACACACATAGCTACGTGTAGCCTACTTAGACACCGGGTTCCCACAATTTCCCACTCTCCCACGCCGAATAGCCTGAAGCTACAGGGCTCTTCTCGCAGGGTCTAATTCCCTATGTTGGAGCATTTTGAACGGTTGGTCGGGATTTTTGACCTGATTAAGCTATCTTTCTGCATGTTTTGTTATTTCTGTATAACAACAAATCAACGAGGAAGTTAGCTCTTTTACAATGAGAGTAAATGGAAAATACTATTTGTTTCCCCCAATTTGGGTGTGTGGTCAAGGGTAATTTCTTCTAATGAAGTGAATATCGAATCAGAGTATTGTAGGAGAATGACCTCACACGGGGCACCATTTTATGTAGGGATTTTACCTCACAAGTGGCACCATTTATGTAATGGATTGCCCTATTTATAAGGATGTATTATGATACTATAAGATATTATTCAATTATGAATAATGAGTTGTATCCTATTATTGCGAGGGAAGCATTACAAACACAAACACTGACATCAATGGCAATAAACAGTACTTTTTCTATTTCGGTTTTCAAAGCCTATGGTCAAGCTGATATGAGAGAATCTATTCACATACAGACAGTGGATTCTCATCTCTATTCTATCCTCAATTGATCAGTATTTCAATCGTCCACATCATCCAAATCTCTCTTGCACTTTTTGTATTCCACCTTCTTTACTCAGATGCTTTCTCTTCCTCCCGCCACCCAAATCTACTACTGGTTTCATCCTGTGTATCTTTTACACACCTTATTTGTCAGTTTTGTTGTTGTTGTTGTTGTATGTGTTCTTCTTTTAATCCTATCCCCTCTCTGTTGCGTTCCTTTTTCCTGGCTCCTCTACAAACATACCTATATCTCTCCTGGTTTTCTTCCTCTCCCTCCTTCTCTCTCTCAGCATGGGCGTGCCGAGTTTTCCTGGGAAGGAATCAATGTAAGTCCTGTGCTAATCTCGTCCTCTTCTTTCTCCGTTCCGCCACGTATTTTGGCTCTCTCTGTCTATAGATAAGCCAACGTTTTTTTCCTTCAGTCTCTCCTCATCCCACCTCCCTCCCTCCCTCTTTCCCCATCTCTCTATCTTAGCGTTGCTGCTAATCTACTGTACTGCCTGTGTTACATAGTATCTCAGGCTGGGAGATAACAAGCTGTAATAACCTTACCTCATCTACAGTAGCTAACGCTAGCTGCTAGCATTATGCTCCTTTATGTATCAATCATATGAATCACAGGCCCTACAGGTACAGCACACTGACTGCACAGTGAACTACTACACTACTGTGCTGACAATTGCTGGTTTAACCAAAGTGCTGATATGATTTGTGATGTGTTGGATATTGTAATGTATCTTTTGCTTAATATGGTGGTAGTTGTATTTGATCATTTGTTAAGCAGGATTTTCCCCTATTTTATTTTATCGCATATCTAATCCTCAACCAACAATGTTGTTTTACCCCCTCACAACAATTGGTCATTCCTCTCCCTTTTCCCCTACACAATTATTTGTTGATTTATTTCTTTCCTCCCCTCATCCCTTTCTACAGCTCTCTATGGAGGACACTTCCTCCATCCTGCCTCGTCTGAAGAGGAACTCCAACGCCTACGGGATCGGTGCTCTGGCTAAGTCCTCACTGACAGGTGTGTCAGGTGTGTGTCTGTCCTGGTAGATGGTAAACCAGCCCCATGTTGGCTCCAGACAGGAAGAGGAGATGGAGCCAACATGGTCGCCCCTGTGGGTGCCCTTCCTGTTTCACTTCCTGCCTCCCCATTGATACCTAATGCACACATCAATGGCCGGTTATGGGCAATTGATGGAATCCAATCAGATAAAAAAAAACATATACATATTCAAGTTTTAAAGTAAGTGCAGAAACCACAATGCAACTCCACAGGCATGCTGGGAAATGTAGTGTTTTGTAGTGTGGTATTTGTGGTGGTGGTGATTGTTTATTGTGGTGGCAAGGCAGTTTTATGTCTCTGTGCTTGTTTGTGCACAGAGCCATACAACTGTGTTGTGGTTGTGTCTGGTGAAGTTGAAGTACATTTGATTGATATGGTGTTTGTGTTTAACAGTCAGATTATATCGACCTTGGAATAATAAAGACCCCAAAACCACTTTCCTTACTCTCAAAATAACTTTGCATAAGATTGAATACACATCTAAAATGAATATTATTTTATGAATGACATTTGCATTTTATGAGAACAACAATATTTTTAAACTGATTTAACTAATAAATCAGCAAGGCTTCATTCATCCCAGCATATTTGCTATTGCCCAATGGATTCAGATCACACTCAATTGATTTAATTAGATTTTTATTGTTACTTACTCTGAATGAATACATCCTTTGTTATCGTCAGATATTTGCACTTTAATTAAGGATTTGCAGTGGGGCCTTTTGAGAATTATGTTTAAAGCAAAGATAACTTTTTTTCACATTTTAATTACAAACAAATGCTGAAAGTCTAATGAATCTCATCTTCTTGATTAATTTGATGAGTAAAGACTAATATTAATGAATATTAATGTGGCACAATAAGTTCTGCATTTCACCCTTGTTGCTCACCACAGACGACTGAAAGTTTGATCGAGTCAACAAGCCTTGCCGAGTAAATAGACAGCTTCTAATAATGCTGTAAGCCCCATCTACACTCCCTTCAATCTCCAACCAACCATAGCTCCTGAGAGACATGCATGAAAGAGGAAGAAGCCACTTTGTACCGAATTCATATTCGGCTACTGTACCGTTGCCTCCCAGAAAGAAAACACAAGCCATTAAGCATTTTCCACAGTTCCCAGCCCATTTCACTTCCTGAGCCCAAATCCATTGTGGGAGGTGCCATATTCACAAATTGAATGTGTTGTGAAACAGTGTTCTCCCCCCCTCTATTCTTTATTTAGGCGTGTCCCGTTCCATGAAGGATAAAGTAACTAAGCCCACTGCCATGGCCTCGGGCAAAGTAGCTCACATGATCGAATGGCAGAGCTGGAACACACCATCCACTGGGACTGAAGGGGCTGTGGTCACCAAAATCCCAACCTCGCAACGTGAGAAGGAGAGGCGGATAGAGAGCGAAATGTACAGTGAACTCAGTGAAGGAGAAAAGGAGGCCCGCTTCACTGCAGGTAAGAGTGAACAGAAGAAGCAATTCAAATTAAACAAATCAACACGTCAATAAATTAGATTTGGAACCATGTATTTTACGTTGTTTACAAAGTCTCTCCCCTTGTATCTCCCAGGATTAATGGCACAATTTGCCTTATCGGAGGCTACTTTGCTGGGCTGGAGATCTATGGAGGAAGATGGCCTTTGTGCTGGCTCCAAACAAGGCAGCGTGGCCCACCTCAGTGAGACCAACCAGGAGAGCATCACCAGCAGAGGTACAGGACTACAAACATGGCCACAACACACTACAAATAGGGCAGCCATTTTATTAGACCTTTAGTTTTTAAAGTGCAAACTAAATCTCAATGAACAACACTCACTGAATCTGGTCGTCCAATGCCATAGTTCTTTATTGTGAAATTGAGAAGGATGTACAGGCAACGTTTGATAGCATAGCATTTAAAGCTGAGATTCGCAACAGCGACACTCGCCGCCCCAGGGGCATTTGTTAATGTTTTTTGTTGTTGTTGAGGAAATGAACATCCAGCATCGTGGTAAAAAATAAATCGAAGTACGTACTTTGTTGTTCTGTGGTGCGTGCAACGGTGTGCAATGATGTCCGAGGGGAAGAGACCGTGTTCATTGTTTGAAGTAACATATTTGTTGTTGTAATATTGCAAAATGGACATAGCAGTTTCACCGCTATGGATTCCAGCTTTTTAATGAATGAATAAAAACAAAAATGTATACTAAATTAAGCATATACTTTTAACCTTTCTGATCTCCCCATCCCGGATCCGGGATCGTGAATACAGACTCAAGCTCATTACCATAACGCAACGTTAACTATTCATGAAAATCGCAAATGAAATGAAATAAATATGCTAGCTCTCAAGCTTAGCCTTTTGTTAACAACACTGTCATCTCAGATTTTCAAAATATGCTTCTCAACCATTGCAAAACAAGCATTTGTGTAACAGTATTGATGGCTAACGTAGCATTTAGCGTAGCATTTAGCGTTAGCATTAAGCTGGCAACATTTACACAAAAAAACAGAAAAGCATTCAAATAAAATCATTTACCTTTGAAGAACTTCAGATGTTTTCAATGAGGAGACTCTCAGATAGCAAATGTTCAGTTTTTCCTGAAAGATTATTTGTTTAGGACAAATCGCTCCGTTTTCTGCGTCACGTTTAGCTACGAAAAAACCCCTGTATCCAGGATTGTGTAAATCTATCAGCAAGCTCATTAGCATAACACAACGTTAACTATTCATGAAAATGGCTAATGAAATTAAATTTATCTATTTGCTCTCAAGCTTAGCCTTTTGTTAACAACACTGTCATCTCAGATTTTCAAAATATGCTTTTGAACCATAGCTAAACAAGCATTTGTGTAAGAGTATTGATAGCCTAGCATTGCATTAAGCCTAGCATTCAGCATGCAACATTTTCCACAAAAAACCATAAAAGCATTCAAATAAAATAATTTACCTTTGAAGAACTTCAGATGTTTTCAATGAGGAGACTCTGTTAGATAGCAAATGTTCCGTTTTACAAAAAATATTATTTGTGTCGACTAATCACTCCGTTTTGTTCATCACGTTTGGGTAAGGGAAAAAAAAAAAAAAAAAAAGTCAATAAAACGATAACTTTTTTCCAAATTAACTCCATAATATCGACAGAAACATGGCAAACGATGTTTAGAATCAATCCTCAAGGTGTTTTTCACATATCTATCGACGATAAAATCCATCGTGGCAGTTTACTTTCAATTCTGAAGAAATGGAACGCGCATGGACTTACTGATTACGCACACAGGACACCGGGCGGGACACCAGGTAAATGTAGTCTCTTATGGTCAATCTTCCAATGATATGCCTACAAACACGTCACAATGCTGCAGACACCTCGGGGAATATACAGAAAGCGCAGGCTCATTCCTGGAGCATTCACAGCCATATAAGGAGACATTGGAACACAGCGCCTTCAGAATCCGGGGCATTTCCTGTATGAAACATCATCTTGGTTTCGCCTGTTGCATTAGTTCTGGGGCACGCACAGATAATATCTTTGCAGTTTTGGAGACGTCAGAGTTGTGTCTTTCCAAGGCTGTCAATTCCATGCATAGTCAAGCATCTTTTCGTGACAAAATATTGCGCTTAAAACGGGCACGTCTTTTTATCCAATAATGACACAGCGCCCCTATGGGTTCAAGAGGTTATTAAACAACAATTTTAGTTCCAAATGCAAAAACCACATAACTTAGCTCTTATTTAGTTGTGAAGACTGATCGTAATTGACTTGTGAGCTCCACATCCACTCTGGACTGGACTGTGCTGCTCCATATTTTACTGTAGAAGGCTTCCAGACACTTTGATTGAGCTTATTTACTCCGGTTTGATTGATGTCCTTTCCACTTCATTTGACAGGCCAGCTAGAGGTGCATCAGGGCTGTATGAAGAAATGTTGCGGAGAAAGTCAAGATGGCAGCTGTGGCCCTGGGGTGTTTGGTTGGGTAGTGTTGTGTTGTAACAGAAGACCCTGGGGGAGCAGGGTTGACACCGGGACTTAACCTTGCTCTCATTAACAGCACCATACGGGAGACTATTCTCTGCTATTATCAAGTCAGAGACCAAATCAAATCTGCTTAGTATAGACATTGTAATAACCAAGACACGGTTTGCTCATCGTCAAGCGAGCTTTAATTTTCACCTTTCGATATGTTGAGCTTTAAGTAAGTTGCCAGTGTATTTCTTGCTGAAATGGTGATGCTGCTGTAAATATCTTCTGATATCTGGTGATACTGCTGCTTCAAGGGCCTTTGCTGTAAAGCAAAAATAAAATTTAACTCTGTGATACATCAAAAATCTCTGCTTTGTGCACTGATATTACAGTACACACTGAGTATACAGAACGAAACACCTTCCTAATATTGAGTTGCACCCCCTTTTGCCCTCAGAACAGCCTCTATTCGTCAGGGCATGGACTCTTCAAGGTGTCAACATGAATTCTGGCCAATGTTGTCTCCAATGCGTCCCACAGTTGTGTTAAGTTGACTGGATGGCCTTTGGGTGGTGGACCATTCTTAATACACACGGGAAACTGTTGAGTGGGAAAAACCCAGTAGCGTTGCAGTTCTTGATATACTCGAACCGGTGCACCTGGCACCTGCTAAAATGCCCTCGTTCAAAAGCAATTCAATATTTTGTCTTGCCCATTCACCTTCTGAATGGAACACATACACAATCCATGTCTCAATTGTTTTAAGGCTTAAAAATCATTCTTTAACCTGTCTCCTCCCCTTGATCTACACTGATTGAAGTGGATATAACAACTGACATCAAAAAGGATCATAGTTTTCACCTGGATTCACATGGTCAGTCTATGTCATGGAAAGAGCAGATGTCCTTAACGTTTTGTACACTCGGTGTATATCTTGTATCTAATCCAAAATGTAAACATATACTTCTCCCTTCATCCCTTCCTAACACAACAGACCAGGCGATGCATCACTCCTCAGCCGACGTATGGCCCAACACCTACGTAGCCCAGGGCCTCTACTGCCTTTCCTCCTCCGACGCCTGGGAGCCAATTAGCAACGATCCCTCGGGCGTGGCCTCGCCGGCCGCCTACGTCATGGCAGGTGGGGGAGGAGGGACACCCGGTGAGGGCTACGGTGATGTGGACAATGTGGGGGGCTACATCCAGCAGCAGCAGCAGCCCCAACAGCTCACCCTGCAGCAGCAGAGCCAGCTGCAGCTCCAGCAGTTGCAGCAGATCCAGTTGTACCAGCACCAGCAGCTAATGCTCTACCAACAGCAACAGGTGAGACAGACTGGACTGGACTGCCTCATAGATCACTGTCACCTGGTGGAGTGAGTGTTTCAGTGTCCTTGAGCTGTTCTTGTCTATTGATGTTCTGTATTATGTTTCATGTTTTGTGTGGACCCCAGGAATAGCTGCTGCTTTTGCAACAGCTAATGGGGATCCTAATGAAATACAATGAAATACAAATACAGTACAACATGGAACTGTCTAACTGACAACCATTGTATGTTAGCAGTTTGCTGAGACACTAGTGTTATTAGCAGTTGTGATTTTAACATGTAAATCTTGGTGGGGAAAACTCAAATAAATATAATTAGATGCATGCCAGCAAAGCCACTACACAACACAACACTGAACAATACATTAATTGGACTATAATGGTGACAAACGGTGCCCACAAACTATTATGGCCTACACAAAGCTGTCCCAACAGCAAAGTCCCAACACCTTACAACTGCTACACCTGGCTATCAGCGGAGCCTTGTCTTGTAGCGAAACAGTTCATTCAGCCTCATTCACGGCCTTTCAAAAAACATAGCTTAAACAAATGTGGTTTTTACTGACAATTGATACGTTCAAACGATGGCATGAGGGGATGACGAGCAGATGAGAGGCAATCCGTAATTTTGACTAAGACATTAATGAGTGAGCTAGGACAGACATAGTCAATATAACTATTTGTTCAGCAATTTTGAAATGTACAGCGACAGAATTCAGAACATGGGCCGTTCTTACAGTATTCTCCCTGTACACCAAGTCAGAACCGTAGGATAAATAAATAAAAGCAGACAATGAAAGCTCTTACAATATTTGATAACATTTCTCTAAAAGAGTGCACCAGTCATGAGGGGAAAAAGGATCAAATTATTAACAGTTTACCACACGACATACACAACCCAACCAGCCGCCGACTTTCTTTTTTTTTTTTTTTGAATTTTACCCCTTTTTCGTGGTATCCAATTGTTGTAGTAGCTACTATCTTGTCACATTGCTACAACTCCCGTACGGGCTCGGGAGAGACGAAGGCTGAATGTCATGCGTCCTCCGATACACAACCCAACCAGCCGTACTGCTTCTTAACACAGCGCGCATCCAACCCGGAAGCCAGCCGCACCAATGTGTCGGAGGCTACAGCGCGCACTGCGCCCGGCCCGCCACAGGAGTCGCTGGTGCGCGATGAGACAAGCATATCCCTACCGACCAATCCCTCCCTAACCCCTGGTGTGTTCCTTGTTCTTCATGATGCTCTCTGCGCTTTTAACGGACCTCTGAGACTATCACAGTGCAGGTGCATTTATACGGAGACTTGATTACACACAGGTGGATTGTATTTATCATCATTAGTCATTTAGGTCAACATTGGATCATTCAGAGATCCTCACTGAACTTCTGGAGAGAGTTTGCTGCACTGAAAGTAAAGGGGCTGAATAATTTTGCACGCCCAATTTTTCAGTTTTTGGATTTGTTAAAAAAGTTTGAAATATCCAATAAATGTCGTTCCACTTCATGATTGTGTCCCACTTGTTGTTGATTCTTCACAAAAAAATAGAGTTTTATATCGTTATGTTTGAAGCCTGAAATGTGGCAAAGGTCGCAAAGTTCAAGGGGGCCGAATACTTTCGCAAGGCACTGTATGGTGTTCTTTGGATGCAACTCAGCATTCTTTGTCCTCCAAACACGACGAGTTGAGTTTTTACCAAAAATGTATATTTTGGTTTCATCTGACCATATAACATTCTCCCAATCTTCTTCTGGATCATCCAAATGCTCTCTAGCAAACTTCAGATGGGCCTGGACATGTACTGGCTTAAGCAGGGGGACACGTCTGGCACTGTAGGATTCGAGTCCCTGGCGGCGTACTGTGTTACTGATGGTAGGCTTTGTTACTTTGGTCCCAGCTCTCTGCAGGTCATTCACTAGGTCCCCACGTGTGGTTCTGGGATTTTTGCTCACCGTTCTTGTGATCATTTTGACCCCACGGGGTGAGATCTTGCGTGGAGCCCCAGATCGAGGGAGATTATCAGTGGTCTTGTATGTCTTCCATTTCCTAATAATTGCTCCCACAGTTGATTTCTTCAAACCAAGCTGCTTACCTATTGCAGATTCAGTCTTCCCAGCCTGGTGCAGGTCTACAATTTTGTTTCTGGTGTCCTTTGACAGCTCTTTGGTCTTGGCCATAGTGGAGTTTGGAGTGTGACTGTTTGAGGTTGTGGACAGGTGTCTTTTATACTGATAACAAGTACAAACAGGTGCCATTAATACAGGTAACGAGTGGAGGACAGAGGAGCCTCTTAAAGAAGAAGTTACAGGTCTGGGAGAACCAGAAATCTTGCTTGTTTGTAGGTGACCAAATACTTATTTTCCACCATAATTTGCAAATAAATACATTCAAAATCCTACAATGTGATTTTCTGGAAAAAAATATATAATTTTGTCTGTCATAGTTGAAAATAATGTTTTTTTTCGTGGTGACCAATCGCAGTTCTGATATCCAAGAGTTATTTTTGGTCGTAAGAGACGGTAGCAGCAACATTATGTACCAAATAAGTTTTTTTTTAAAGAAGTTACAAACAACGCAAAGAAACAAACAAAAAACACAATTGGATAGTGATAAAGAATTTTGTAATCAATGTTCATAAATTTCAATTATCCGTATAGGTCTGCAATCCAGAGTTTGTAAAGTTCTGGTTTTAAATGAAACAGACAGAATTCCCAGCTCACAATTGGTCAAATCCAAGTTTATTAGCGAGAGCTCTCCTGTGCATATACTGTACAAAGAAAGACGTTCCTTTTATAACAGTCTCTTAACCTACACACATACAAACACACTAACCTTAGGCTACAATTCTCACCACAGTTCATCACTACCCAGCTGACAGTTCCAGTCCCCCCCAGATAAGGGAACCCTGGAGGGGCTCTCCCTGTCCTATCATATCTCCCCAGAGTTATAGCCGGGTCGGTTCAAACATAGGTTAAGGCCCCTCTTTGTTTACTTTCGGCACACTCATACATTCCTCTCTTCCCAACCTAGTTGGACCTGTGTTTAGTGTTTATTATTTTGAATTACTCCATGTCCATGCTACATAACCTCTAATACCTAATGGTTAAGTTTCCGGGTATAATTCTTTAATCATTTATCTTAAACCTTTATAAAATCTTTTAACATATAGGAACACGTAAAACGTCACCCTTCTTCTCTGCCACCATCTAAAGGTTGAATCATGACGTAATTGATCTTCAGGTTAGAGCTCTAGAAAGAGGCCCGAGATCCCGACTTGGAATTCCGAGTTGAATGACCGTTCAAAACATGTTTTCCCAGTTTTCTTGAACTCGCTGAAGTCTGAGATTTCCCAGTTCCAAGTTTACAGTTGTTTTGAATGCAACAGAAGTCATGCTAGATTGACTGCATTGCCGATGTTGAATGATTATCCTTTGAAGCTTAGAAAAGATACCCTTAAACCCAGACTTGGACCACACATCCACTCCACTGAATAGCAGGCTAGGGATTCCTTTGCAATGGTTGCAGTTAGCCACGGATTGCTTCCAAACCACTAAATTTTGCGATTTCCAACTTGTTGTGTACTGTTTATGTCCAATGGTCGATGAGCACCGCTACGTTTTATCTAGAATTTCTCTTCATAATTTCTCTTCATATGACAAGGATTGAAAAGGATTTGCCAGTAGATTGTCAACTTGATTCATGATGATGACTGCTAGCTTGCTAGCTAAGATTTTGAAAGTATGATGTCAGTCCAATCAAAGCTACTGTAAATATAACATAATTTGACGTAATTTTGTCTGTGGCCAATGACCGCCTTCTTGGATGGGCACTTCTAATGTAACTATATGGAGTACCGAAGGGACTTGCATTTTCAAGCTCTCCCCGTAGATTTGGCGTTGACATACTGTCCCCATGAGTGACAGAACGCTGAGCCAATCACGGTGCAACTAGGGAACATTACCACTCCTTACGCTCCATATTTTCCGCTGGCTGCCTCTCCACCACAGAAAGCACTGAGCTAGGCTGAAACACCTGCATTTTGAAGCTGCCTTACTCAACAAAGCAAAAAAAGAATCCACGACAGAACGTCGTGGACGCATTACACAGACTAACATTTTCACCATACAATAATTTCAGGAAATACACATCCTTTTTACCTCAGTTTGGTAACGTTAGTATTGTTAGTGTTTTGACACTTGGCCTTTATTAACTCAATGTTTTTTTTATTTTTTACATCGTTTGCAAACTGATATGTGACACGTATTAATACCAAAATAACATGCAAGACAGGAAAAAAAATATTAGCTAAACAAGTGGGGCTCAAAACTGGTGGGGCTCAAAACAGGTGGGGCTCTGCCCTGAATGACGGGTCGCCACTGGTTATTAGTAAAAAATGTATGCAATGTTTTTAACCTTCTTACTGCTAATGTAATGTTACCAATGCTAGTCCTACTAATTAAATACAGAAATAATTGTAGCCAAGAGCAACAGATGACTCATTCCTCCCACTAGCCATGAGCTATCGGGTCATGGGGAGGTTTCTTGATTATGTTATTTTTTGTGTCATGAAAAAATGTGAATGAACTGTGTTCCCTATCTACAGGCAATGGAACACAGACTACACAGTGCAAACCACTCCCTCCAAGCCACACCCAACAGCACCATTCACAGTCTAGGCCTGCCCACTCATCCTCGCCTGGCTGACCTGTGGGGCTCTGCGCAGGTGGAGATTGTGGGACACACGAGCGGGCCAATGGCTGACATGGTTGTTGGTGTGGTCGAGACCTTGGGGGAGGAGCCAGAGGAGGAGAGCGAATGCATTTCAGAGCAACAGGAAGAGGAGGAGACTAAGGTGAGCCATGTGGTTGAAGAAAATGTGTTGATTTTAAGACTAGTGGTTTTTGTAATGTTTTAGATATCATCAATATTATCATACGCATTGATGCCTAATGGTACTAAGCATTGTCAATATTAACAGCAGGCCTTACAAGTAGGCAGAAATAATAAATAAAGTAGGAAGAAATAGATGTCATTGTTGTAAAAAGGTGTGAGTTTGGTACATTTACTATCATAATGTATTCAAATATTGAATTACTTTGACATATGTAATGATGTTATACAGTGCCTTGCAAAAGTATTCATCCCTGTTACGATCAACTAGGAGTGGTGGGTGGAATCAGGCGCAGAGAGCAGAGTTCTGTCGTTTGTCAAATTTATTCACCAGCGCAACAAAACAGTCACGCCAACACACAGGGCGTGCCAGTCCAAACAACAGGACAAAAATAGTCCGGAGAATAAAGACTCGAATAAATCACACCATCAATCACAGAGAAACAAAAAACAAGCCCGCACAAATACCCAGCGGGCCTAGTGTCCTTAAATACCCTACAAACAAACCCTAATACAAAACAGGTGTACCCAATTACCCAATAACCAAAACAAACAGAAAGGGAATCGATGGCAGCCAATAGGCCGGCGACGACGACCGTCGAGCACCGCCCGAACAGGAAGAGGCACCATCTTCGGCGAGGTTCGTGACAATCCCTCTTGGCGTTTTTACTATTTTGTTGCATTACAACCTGTAATTTAAATAGATTTTTATTTAGATTTTATGTAATGGACATACACAAAATATTCCAAATTGATGAAGTGAAATTAAAAATGTAAAAAAAAATATCTACAAATTAAAAAACTGAAAAGTCCCTAAATAAGATCTGGTGCAACCAATTACCTTCAGAAGTGACATAATTAGTTAAATAAAGTCCAGTTGTGTGCAATCTAAGTGTCACATGATCTCAGTATATATACACCTGTTCTGAAAGGCCCCATCGTCTGCAACACCACTAAGCAAGGGGCACCACCAAGCAAGCGGCACCGTGAAGATGAAGGAGCTCTCCAAACAGGTCTGGGACAAAGTTGTGGAGAAGTACAGATCAGGGTTGGGTTATAAAAAATATATGAAACTTTGAACATCCCACGGAGCAGCATTAAATCCATTATAAAAAAATTGAAAGAATATGGCACCACAGCAAACCTGCGAAGAGAGGGCAGCCCACAAAAACTCACAGACCAGGCAAGGAGGGTATTAATCAGAGAGGCAACAAAGAGACCAAAGATAACCCTGAAGGAGCTGCAAAGCTCCACAGCGGAGATTGGAGTATCTGTCCATAGGACCACTTTAATCCATACACTCCACAGAGCTGGGCTTGACGAAAGAGTGTCCAGAAAAAAAAAGCCATTGCTTAATAAAGAAAAAACTAAGCAACCATGTTTGGTGTTTGCCAAAAGGCATGTGTGAGACTCCCCAAACATATGGAAGAAGGTACTCTGGTCAGATGAGACAAAAATGTAGCTTTTTGGCCATCAAGGAAAATGCTATGTCTGGAGCAAACCCAACACCTCGCATCACCCCGAGAACACCATCCCCATAGTGAAGCATGGTGGTTGCAGCATCATGCAGTGGGGATGTTTTTCATCGGCAGTGACTGGGAAACTGGTCAGAATTGAAGGAATGATGGATGGCACTAAATACAGGGAGATTCTTGAGGGAAACCTGTTTCAGTCTTCCAGAGATTTGAGACTGGGACACGGAGGTTCACCTTCCAGCAGGACAATGACCCTAAGCATACTGCTAAAGCAACACTCGAGTGGTTTAAGGGGAAACATTTAAATGTGCTGGAATGGCCTAGTCAAAGCCAAGACCTCAAACCAATTGAGAATCTGTGGTATGACTTAAAGATTGCTGTACACCAGCAGGAACTCATCCAATTTGAAGGAGCTGGAGCAGTTTTGCCTTGAAGAATGGGCAAAAATCCAAGTGGCCAGATGTGCCAAGAGACATATCCCAAGAGACTTGCAATTGCAAAAGGTGTGTGTGTGTGTGTGTAATATTGTTTCAGAAGAAAAAATATTTTGCATCTTCAAAGTGGTAGGCATGTTGTGTAAATCGAATTATACAACCCCCCCAAAATCTATTTTAATTCCAGTTTGGAAGGCAACAAAAGAGGAAAAATGCCAAGGGGGTGAATACTTTTGCAAGCCACTGTATTACGCTAAGTTCCCTATGGTGAACAGAACGTAGTGTTACATTACACAGATTAACGTTTTAACCACACAAGAATTCCAGGAAATACACATCCTTTTTTTACCTCAGTTTGGTGAATTTAGTATTTTGACACTCGGCCATATATCAAAAAGCCATGACAACAGGAAGCAGCAATAGTATTTAAAAATACATATTTTAGCAATATAAATGGTACATTTATCATTAGATTTGAACAGGATTCTACTTTATCAGGTAAAACTATTGAATGAGCCAAAAAAAAAAGGTACTATGGTTTATTGATTTTATGTTTGTCCTGGCTACTACAAGTGATTTACTTCAAAGTCCTCCAGCCACAAGATGTCATTCAAAGGTGGGTCATGGATTTATGATGTACCCACAGGTAGTGCCTCTTGACTGATCCTCACAGTTTGGTAAGTACAGTATAGTCAGTAAACCATCCATTTACTGTTTTCATAGGACGATGAGGTTACGTTAACCTTAGAACCAACTTTGACCCCGTCCCCGCTTAGAGAAGACGCCACCCCGATTGGAGGCACCGGTCCACAACTAGCACGCCCAGAACCAATGGCAGAACGCATACCCTTTGTGGTCACACCCTGCATTGTCCAATCGTTGGAGGAGAAGGGCGAAGAGGTGGCCAAGGGGTCTATTGTTGCCGTGGCGACCAATTGAGGGGGATAGTCAGAAAGAGTGACAAACAGGATATACTTATCCATAATCCACCAATCAAGCTATTCTACTCCACATCCAGCTATTTACCCACTCTGGGACTGAGAAAAAACAAAAATACTTTTCCTGGAGGAGAAAGTATTGGATAAGACAATGATAAAAGGGAACTTTAAAGACAAATCTGTCGTTTTGCAGAAACGTGAGGACTTGTTTTGCCGTAATATTGAACTAATGAATTAAAATTGAAAGAATGGAGTATAGAGAAAGAAAAAGGACGCTTTGAAAAGATCAGTGCATTACAGAGAATCACAAGACAACCAAAAGAAAGTGCATGCTTTTGAAAGTAATTTAACATTAATAGTAAAATGTATACAAAGTAATAATATATACAATACCGGTCAAAAGTTTTAGAACACCTACTCCTTCAAGGGTTTTTCTTTATTTTTTAAAACTATTTTCTACATTGTAGAATAATAGTGAAGACATCAACACTATGAAACAACACATATGGAATCATGTACTAACCAAAAAAGTGTTAAACAAATCAAAATAGATTTTATATTTGAGATTCTTCAAAGTAGCCACCCTTTGCCTTGATGACAGCTTTGCACACTCTTGGCATTCTCTCAACGAGCTTCATGAGGTAGTCACCTGGAATGCATTTTTGAAGAATCTCAAATATATTTTGATTTGTTTAACACTTTGGTGGTGCCTACACGATTCCATGTGTTATTTCATAGTTTTGATGTGTTCATTATTATTCTAAAATGTAGAAAATAGTACAAATAAAGAAAAACCCTTGAATGACTAGGTGTTATAGAACTTTTTGACCGGTAGTGTAATTATGATTTTTTATAAAAACAAAAAAAGAAATAAAGTAATATTTATCCGTGTGTGTTTCTGTGTGTGTGCGTGTGCTTGCATGTATGTGTGAGTGTTCAAATGTATGAATGTATGTATGTACAGTTTGTATGTATTTATGTATGTATGCAAAAATATATATTCTCGAAAAACATATTCTTGTCGGCAGTGGTATTGTGTGTGGTGTTCAATAGTTTCACACACAAACTAATCTCAGACGCACGTAGCATAAATGGTACCGTAACGTCTTTCAACAGACTGTGGGACGCGACCAACAAGCGGCTTTGTCCAGATTTCTGTCACTGATCATTTTGGACAAGGCTCCTGTGTGGCTCAGTTAGTAACGCATGGCTCTTGCAACACCAGGGTTGTGGGTTTGATTCCCACAGAGGACGAGTATGGGAAAACAACTCAAATGTATGCAGTCACTACTGCTCTGGATAAGAGTGTCTGCTAAATGACCCCCACCCCCCCCAAAAAAAATAATGTGATAAATATTTCTGAAGGGGAGGGGATATTTGGCCCATAGACTTGTCTGAAACTTGCAGAGAGAGGGGGTGGAGCTTCCTCTCCTTGTTGTAGTGTATTCTCCCCCCCCCCCCAGAACTTCACTGAGCATCTGACACAAGATTTTAGTTATTGGTTTCCGAGATTACACACACGCACAAAAATGATGGATAATTTGTGACTGTTTCAGGAAGCTGGGCGTAGGTCCACACATCACTACTTCACAAGAGAGTGATTTTAACATGTATTTTTGTTGTTACTCAAAATGCGTTTTGGGGCAGAAATGCCTTCTGGAACATGTGAACTTTCATGTGCCTGAATAACAAACTTGTTATACCATCTGTAAATATGAATATAATTGTTAAATTACAAGCCTAGTTGGTTAATTAACGGAAAAAGGCAAGAACCTTCCCACTAGCCATGATTGGCTAAGATAATGGATAGGCTGGACATGCCGATAGATGAGCTCGGATTGGTCTGTCATGTAGCACGCTTCTGTCTATAACATGAGCTGCTTAGTATGTGTAGATAATCCTTGCCACCACAGTTTTTTTGAAAGATATGTTTAGCCACGGAGAACTGCAAAACTTGCTACTGCTCTCAACAACATTGCTGACCTGAATATAGCAGGCGCAATCGACAAAGATCAGTGGGAAAAAGTGGTGATGGACTACTTTCTGCAAACGGTCAGTGTGAACCGGAGTGACTTCACACAACGGGCCAAACAAGCTGTACAAACAAAATGGAAACGACACAGGATTTCTTACTTAAAGGGGTTCCAGTCTGCCATGTAGCTTTCATTCATGTATACGGCTAAAAGTCTAGTTACATTTTCAGATATTATTAAGCTACATTTTTGGATATTATAAGTTTCAAATTTAGTCAAAGTTTTTTTCATTGCAAGTTAAGTGTATGGTTAGCTAGCTAGTGAACATTAGCTTGCTGGCTCACTAGCTAACGTAACGTGTATGATCTGTGTAGTAATATTATTAGTATCTCAAAGTCATTTGCATTGCTAGTTATAGCCTAATGTTAGCTAGCTTGCTAACATTGAACTTAGTTGGTTAACTTTAGTGTTAGGATTGTGTATTGGAGGCAAAGTCAGGTGCAGGAGAGCAGAGTGTTGTGAACAGGCTCACTTTTTATTCAGGTCAAAATGACAGTACAAAGTAACAGAAAAATGTGCCCAAAACACGGAACATAGACAAAAAATAATGCCCGTAACGATATCCACAATGTCAAAATACACGTAACGCAAAACAATCCTACACAAAGACATGATGGGGAACAGAGGAATAAATACATATGAATTGATTGGGGAATGAAAACCAGGTGTGCAGAGAAGAAGACAAAACAAATGGATACATGAAAAATGGAGCGGCGATGGCTAGAAAGCCGGTAACGTCGACCGCCGAACGACGCCCGAACAAGGAGAGGAGTCGACTTCGGCGGAAGTCGTGACATTTAGCTACCTACAGATTCATACCACAGCATTTCATGCATGGTAGAAAGCTATGACAATATGTTTTTATTGTTTGCTAGCTAGCTACATGTCTAAACAAGTCTCCAATTCGCCAGATGTTTACATGACCCATCAAGTTAGCTACATGCCTCACATGTGAATCCTTCAAGAGATGAGTGGTACTAAGGCTTAAGAGGGTGTGAACGATGCTGAATAGTTGCAGATAAAGAATATATCTCCAGTAGGTGTACCAGAACATTCAAGGTCCATTTTCTCAAAAGTGTGGGTTACAAGTTTATCAACTTTCAAAGCAGAATAATTTTCCCATTGTTCCTCAACTTCAGCGTATGATATACCATTTTGTAGTCTCTACTTTTATCCAATGTAAAAAACACAATTTCAAATTTTGCCACATTAGACCGAATCGAGGTGGTTGGTCACATATACCATTTAAAGCTCTGGTGGGATGCTTTTTGGCCACTGTATGCCAGGGTTGGGCTCAATTTAGAATTTTGACTCCCATTCAACTCATAAGTTTAAATTCTAATTGAATTGGCCACATCCCACAGGATTTAGAATTTGTACTTGAGTTTGAGTGACAGGAAGTAGAATTTAATTCAGTGCAATTCAAAGAAATTCCACTCAATCATAAAACACAAGTTTCATTGAGTCTGACAGGTCACACTTTTCTCTGGAAAAGTGTGGTGCAGCGGTCTAAGGCACTGCATCTCAATGCTAGAGGGTCACTACAGACCCTGGTTTGATTCCAGGCTGTATCACAACCTGCCGTGATTGGGAGTCCCATAGGGTGGCGCACAATTGGCCCAGCATCGTTAGGGTTTGGCGGTCATTGTTTAACTGACTTGCCTAGTTTAAATAAATGTTTTTTTAAAAATACTCTTTTAACCTTAGTGCTTAGAATAGCCAAATATATTTTCATGATTGATGTTATGTACACAATGTATTTTTGTATAGACTACACCAAATATAGAATTGAAGAGACTTTTGAATTTCACAGAATTCAATTACATTTCCTTTAATTACTTTTTAAATTGCAATTCTGTATCCTGTTTACTACTTTAATTCAAATTCAATAATTTAATTGGAATTTATTAGACATTCTCAATTAAATTCTGTATGCTTGCCAGGCTGGGTTGAGATTTAGAGTATACTGGGTCACTCACATCCACCATGGATAAAGGACAACTCAAATATCCCATTAATTCTGACAGAGCTGAAAAGTATTAAAAGGGAACAACATTTATTCATTGAATTTTGGAATCCATCAGTTTCGCCCACAATGCTATGAAATCTGGAGCGTTTACAGTCCTGTAAACAGTATGGCTTTTCTGGTTTCGTTACTGGCGCCTTACTGTAGGCTTCACTACCCTCTGTCGGTTTCTTTATAACTGACTCATTGTTCTGTTGGAGGACATTGTTTAACTGCCTGTAACGTTGATTACAATGGAAGTGAGAGACAGAAAAAGACTGACGTGTGGGAGTGGAGCTGGGAACCACCAATTTGTTCACCAATTCATCAATATGACAAAGATGCCTCTGTTGCTTTAAATTAACAGGCATGTCACTTAGTAAAACGTTTACTCAAAAAGCCTATGTTCATTTAATGTAAGTAGCGTTAACTTTTGTAGTAATAGTTGTATAATAGTTGTATTCGTTTTTTTTTTTGTTCTATATCCATATGCATTGAATAATCACAACAATAAATCATTTGGCAGATAAGTTACTAACCTTTTATTAGCTACATTAGTCATCGTTTTATACATTCAGAGAAAAATCGCCTCTACAAAAGATAAATAAATACACGACTAAAGACAGACAGATAAACATACATACTGTACATTCAGACATAAAAAAAACTGACTGACCAAATATAATAGAAATTATTTTCATTTAACAGACAGAAAAGATTCCTCTGTCTCAAATCTGCAGGTTTAAAGACATAGGGAGCAACCTGAGAAACTGTTTGAAGTAGAGCGAGAGCGAAGAAAGAGCCAGAGAGAAAGAGCCAGAGAGAAAGAGGTTCATTCATAATTCAACTACTTTTCACATAAAACCCTGTGTCATACCGTTTCTTTTTTCTTCTGTGCTCAGTGGTGTCAGAAGAACATCGGGTTTTGTTCATTAGGGCATGCAAAGAGTAACAGTTTACGATGTTTCGCAACGTAAAACAAATATGAGCATTTCTTATTTCCTGAGGCAGTCCCTCCTGTTTCAGTCCATTTTTTTTGAGGGGGGGGGGGGGGGGTAGGAAAATTCACCATCATAGAATCATTCAGCATGTGTTTGTTTTGTGTTATCATCAAGTGAGCGATTAATCTAAATTACAAAGGGGGATGGATGGTGGCTGTTCCGTTTGTAGCCATAGCATTATTAAGTAAAAAATCTCTAGCATCATTACATCTGAGTTGGCTGTTGTCAGTCTGATTTAACACTGTCATCTATCAACCCAGCATGGTGACCATAGAACTCCCTCACAAGGTGGGCCTCATTGAATCTATAGCTATTGAAACACCACCGGTAGCCATTGTCTCCTGTTTAAATAAAGGTGGGTTAAATAAAGGTTAAGTTAAAAAATCTAAATGAAACCAATGATCTTAAAAAGTCAAGTACTACTATGGAGCCCAGATTATTTCTCCTCATGGATTCACAGACATCATTCACCGAGAGAGGAAAGAGAAGGAAAGCTCGAAGGTGAGAGAGAGAAAGACTAAAAGAGAAATTCACACCATATAAAAAAAAAAACATGTTATAAAAAAACCAGCACTCATAAGGCTAGATGGGCTCCTCATCATTACTCTCCTCCTCCTCCACTTGCTGCTCTGAGGCAGCCCGGAGGGCGGGGAGGGGGGTGGAGAAGGCAGCAAGGGGGACGGAGAGGGCGACAGTGAGGGGAATGGAGAGGGGCGAGGTGAGCGGGAGGGAGAGGGGCAACGAGTGGGGTAGCGAAGGGCTACTGTTGCTACTGCTGCTCCCTGTTCCGCTGCTGCTGCTACTACTACTGCTGTTCACCTCCGCTACCTCCCGCCTCGTGCCCTCGATCCACACCGCCATCTCTTCCTCCTCCTGTGTCGGGGGAGGTGGCGGTGCAGGGGCGTGGGGGACGACGGGAGCGGGGGAGAGAGGAGAGGAGGGGGCGGTGGGGGAGGCGGGGGCTGAGGTTGTCTGGGGCTTGGATGACTTCCGTCTGATGTTGCGGAAGCTGGCCAGGGGGGGGCGTAGCCGGACCCCGCTATGCGTAGAGGCCTCAACGGCCTTCTGGAGCTGGGGGAGAATAGGGTAGTGGGGATAGGGAAAGAGAGGGGACACAGAAGAACACAACATTGAATTACATGAAAATAGCATGATAAGTAAGACTCATAAGGCAATAACGACTTACTAAATTGTAAGGTTCAAGCAAAAGTGAATGGAAAAACTGTTAAATAGAAAGAGAGAGCGATAAAAGAAAGTGAAAATTAGAAGATTACATTTTCTTACCTCTTTAAGTGCCACAACACCCACCAGTTTTCCGATACTGGTGACATAGGCATGACTCAGGCCCAGTAATGAGAAGAGTGTGTGGGTCTGAGACAGGCATAAAAGGTCAGACGTCAAATTAGACCCCACTTCTAACTGCTTTAGGTTCAGCATTCTGCTATGGCTTCTGTTCTGAGCAAATCTACTATCGGTTGTATTTCAGTTGTGTCTAGACATGATGTCATATACTGTATCTCCGAATTGGTATGAGTTGGCAGCCCTTCAAACCAACCTTGTGTAGCGAGGTCCTCTCCACCAGCTGAAAAGGGGAAGGATCTATTCGGATCTGATCAATTTCCATTGGCTTGTCCATCTCAGCCTCCTCCCATTCTTTGATCTGCACCAGCCAATAAGACACAAGTTGAAGAAACACAACGCTGTAATTGGCTAAATTCCCTCTAAAGCGCAACCTTCAACGTCAACTGCCTCCATAAGAGATTTAGGGTTGTTGACACCTTTTAACCTTCTTATGGGTTTCAACATTCTAGGCCAGACTCTTTTGACAAGGACAAACGTGTTTGAAAATGTACAAGGCAGCCTACTCTAATCATTTGGTATTGCATCAGGGGACGTAAAAGTTCTTGGGACCTCACAAGTCGACCGAAATGAGATCAGTTACCTCTTCTGGTGTCATCGTATCGGACAGGAGAGGGTTGGCGCAAGGCTCCTGATGAGAGAAAAGGGGGGGGAGGGGGGGGGGGGGTGTAAGATAAGACACTTTCTGACTCACGTCATGCACACATTTTTCCTCGTCCCATAACCTAGCTGATTGTCGCTGTTCCATTTGTCGCTGTTCCAATCACTGTTCCAATCACTCATATTTGTCTCTTCCAAACATATTGAGTTATGTACCTTATTTGGTTGAGTACAGTGTGAAGAATAACATGTTTTGTGTGGGCTGCATGTTCGTGGATATACTATATACTTTTTAAAAAGCCTGGTTGTGTGTGTGAAACATAACTTTTCAGATGAGTTTAGGGTGCACAATTCAACCCCAACATTAACCCCAACCCCAGCAGTGGCTGTGCTAGCCAGTGGAAGACTACAACAACAAAGGGTTTGTGTGGGAAAATTGATGGGACAGTCATTTGTGCAGCAGGAAACGTATGAATCCAATTCATTTCCCAATACTTACAAGCGCATCCTTGAGTATAAAATAGTCACGGATTTGGCTTTTCAGAATGAGATAGTCACACGTTTGGGGTGTACAATTCCAATCAAAGGCTGGCCTATCCAGTAGAAAACTGTAAAACTACAAATCAATGGCAAAATATTATGATCACCATTGAATAGAGAGATTGAACTGTATCATTAACATACATTGTTTTTCATATTTGCAGTATAAATTGGTAAATGTGAAAAGCCAACCAGTCATACCAGGCAAATAATAACCATATTTAATATGCTGATTTCCATATGAGAGAACTTAAGAGGAAATATGTTTGACTAGGGAGCCTCTCTGAACAATCTCCATTTGCAAGTCTTGTGAATTCATTTGTCACACTCAATTAGATAAAGAAGTGTGATTACATAAAGAACAGAGCCCAGTAATAAGATTCATCCCATGCAAATATAATGGCTAAATATTCATATTTCCTTGAAATATGGTTTTCAATGGAACCGCCAAGGAGAGACGCCATCGACATCTCAACGGCTCATTACCTCAGTAATTAATTTGCTGTTCAAATTCTCGACTCCATAAATACTTTAGTGATCATCAGGAAGACCTTGGTGTGCATACAGTAGTGCTGAGCGATTAGTGCTTTTTGAGGTTGGTTTGGTTTTGATTCGATTATGAAAAAATTAATTGAGGTTTTCGATTATTATAATTTTTCACATTAAATGCATTATGCATTATGTGGTTTGAATGCTGTAACAACACAGAATAAAACAATTAATAAAAGTCCCATGACGGCAGTGATGCCCATTTCACTGAGTGTACAAAACATTAGGAACATCTTCCTAATATTGAGTTGCACCCCCTTTTGCCCTCAGAACAGCCTCAATTCGTTGGGGCATGGACTCTACAAGGTGTCGAAAGCGTTCCACAGGGATGCTGGCCCATGTTGGCTGGAGGTTCTTTGGGTGGTGGACCATTCTTGATACACATGGGAGACTTGAGTGTGAAAAACCTAGCAGCATTGTAGTTCATAAAACCTCAACAAGGATCTGCCCCATCTTTTCAGTTTTCGCCTAAAATGACATACCCAAATCTAACTGCCTGTAGCTCAGGACCTGAAGCAAGGATATGCATATTCTTGATACCATTTGAAAGGAAACACTTTGAAGTTTGTGGAAATGTGAAATTAATGTAGGAGAATAGAACACATTAGATCTGGTAAAAGATACGTTTTAGACTGATCCAATGAACCATTCTGTTCAAAATGTTCAAAATGTTGTATCAAGAGTGTCCAAATGTGCCAAATTGGTTTATTAATACAAGTTCATAATTGTGCACTCTCCTCAAACAACATAATGGTATTGTTTCACTGTAATAGCTACTGTAAATTGGACAGTGCAGTTAGATTGACAAGAATTTAAGCTTTCTGCCAACATCAGATATATCTATGTCCTGTGAAATGTTTGTGTTACTTACAACCTCACGCTAATCACATTAGCCTATGTTAGATTAACCGTCCCGTGGGGGGGGGGGGCACCAATCCTGCAGAGGTTTTAACACACTCAAACTGGTGCACCTGGCACCTACTACCATACCCCGTTTAAAGGCATTTACATATTTTGTCTGGCCAATTCACTCTCAGGGTAGCCTAGTGGGTAGAGCATTGGACTAGTAACCGGAAGGTTGCAAGTTCAAACCCCCGAGCTGACAAGGTACAAATCTGTCGTTCTGCCCCTGAACAGGCAGTTAACCCACTGTTCCTAGGCCGTCATTGAAAATAATAATTTGTTCTTAACTGACTTGCCTAGTTAAATAAAGGTAAAAAAAATAAATGACACATAATCCATGTCTCAAGGCTTAAAAATCCTTCTTTACCTGTCTCCTCCCCTTCATCTACACTGATTGAAGTGGATTTAACATTAATGACATCAATAAAGGATCATAGCTTTCACCTGGATTCACCTGGTCATGTCATGGAAAGAACAGGTGTTCCTAATGTTTTGTATATTACATTCGTTTTTTTGTTGTTGACTTCATGATATAATTCCAAGTCATCTCATCTCTACCACATGGACCGGACTAGTAGGCGCGCAATGGATTATGGTAATTGTAGTTAATTACCATGTTTTCTTGCGCTTAACTAAGTAGAGTATTGGCCTGTGGGAAACTAGAACTCCCCACTACATCGCACAGTTCAGGCTTGATCTGATTTATCTCTAGAGAAAATGTGCATTGAACTCACAGAAAAAAAAACTGAATGAAATGAAATGATTGTAGTTTAACTGAAGTTGGTCAATTACCGAAAAACAAGCACCAGCGCACAGTCACGCACAGGTACAGAAACAGAAACCCTGTACACACACAGTTATAAACTACCTGTGACTGTCCCTCTGCCGGTTTGTCTTGGGAGGAGAATATATTCCATAGTGTCCTCCTAACGGACTGAAGAGTGCCCTTGTCTGAAAAGGACAAAAGATAAAAGATTTGATGGACGAGGGTCAAAAGTCTTCTACAAAGGTATCTTGATGTTGAGATTGATAACTAAACAATTCAAAGCTGTATAGTAATATGAATATGCAATAAGCTGAATAATAATAGGGGACTGTTGCCAGGCACCCATAGAAGTATTGTTCCAGAGAGATGGTTCAACTCACCAGGAGCTGTGTGATTGGACGAGGGCTCCTGCGGTTTAGGGGACGGCAGGGGGCCATTTCGTTCTTCCTGAACTGGGGTGCTCTGGGAAATTGAACAAAACAGTAATTCATCACATTCACAGCTTGAATAATGACATAATGCAATAAGTTCCTAGCCACATAACGCTTCAGTAAGTGTATTCCAGCTTGCCCCTATAGAAGAACACTTTCTGGTTCCGGGTAGAACTTTGTCACCAAACAAATAATCATTTTAGAACCCTCCGAAGAACCTTCTTGGATGAAAAAAAGTTGCATGTAGACCCATGTAGAACCTAGTCCCTGTAGAAGAACCCTTTCAGAACCCTATTTTGCTGCACCTGCGATAACATCTGCAAATATGGGTGCACAACCAATAAACTTTGATTTGATAGACTTTCTAAGAGTGTTTTTGATTCCTTATGAACATTTACCCTCTCTGTCTGACAAACCTTATCTCCACTCTCCTCGTCGTCTTCATCCACAAAGGCAAAGGATTCCCAGCTGTCTTTGGCATACTGGTTCTGTTCCTGTAAACACTGTTCCTGCCTGAAGATCCGCCTCTCTGCAGAGAGCCACCAATCACAGAGAGCGTGGAGCTCTGAGCGGTCGATGGAGCCCAATAAGATCATAGAATCTACGGGGAAGAGAGAGTCACATGATGAACCACTCAAGAAATGATTCGAAGACATTGAAATGTATCCTCACGTTCACGAAAAACGCATTAATTTTACCTGTTGAATCCACTAGTGGTATTGTTTTGAGAGAAATGGAGTCCAGGAGAAATATCAACTCCCTGTAGGTGGACTGTAACGAGAGAAACTTCACTTTCCTAACCATGATGTCCTCCACAAAGATGTTATACTGGCTGTAAGTCAGAAGGAAATGCCAATCATTCATTCATGCTCAACACTTGTGTACTTCAGGTGTGTCTATGTTGAAGAATCAAGCATGCGGAGGAGGCCATATTGACACAAACAACTCATTGTTTTCGCATGGGACCCTCAATGCAACTAGGTCCCTCAGAGCCAACATGTCACCTCGGTTGCAGCTTCTCTCTGCACACCTGATGTGTCCAAAGCCCAGCTCAGGGAGGTAAGGCAGTTTCTTGATCTGGATGATTGAGTCGTAGAGCGAGGGCTGCAAGCCCTGGGCCACCATGTTGGCCAGGATCACCGCCACCATCATGGGCAGGATGTGGGAGATCTGGCCCGTCAGCTCGAAGCAGATCACCGCCGTGGACACCGTGTGGGTCACCGCCCCGGTCAGTGCAGCCGCTCCTGGGAGAGAGGAGGGAGAAGAGCAAGGAAAGGGGGGAGGCAGGGAGAAATGGAAGACAGAGGAAGGGAGAGAGGGATCGGGAGGGAGAGAAAGAAAGAATAAAGGGGAGAAATAAATCATTTTCAGGTGGAAGGGATGTGTAGCTGGATGATCCACAGGAGAGGGAGATATGAAAAGGGGGGGTGATGGGTGGATGGGAAAACAATGGGAGTGATTAATGGGAAGAGGCAACACAGCACTCACAGTCGAGGGACAAGTATAGGAGGGAAAGAAAAGACGAGGCATGGGGTAAAGAACAAGGGAAGAGGAGGAGAAACATCAGGGACTCAGGGCTGAAAAGCAGGGGGATGATTGATGTACAGAACGGCACGTGGGAATAGCGAAGGAAGAAAGGGAAAAGGGGATGGAATTAAAGGGGCGGCGGTAAAGAGGGGAGGAGGGGGATGTGTAGGGCAAGAGAGGGAAGATGAAGGAGATTAATGGTAGCGTATAGGTTTATGGGCCACCGAGACAGCGGAGGACAGGAGAGAGAGAACAGACAGTGACATTTCACTATCACACCAAAGGCGGATGACGGGCAGGAACTGACAGAGAGAGGGAGAGGAGGAGGTGGAAAGGGAGACTGACCAATGACAGCGTACCCTCCTGGGATGATGCGGTACAAGATTCCATCAAACAGAATCCCGTGGGGGAAGAGGGTAGCCATGATCTCCCCTACCAGTCGGCCGAAAGAGGCTCCTGGGGAGAAAGAGATTATGGTGGATATGGGAGGTGGAATGTCATGTTTACGTTGCTATTATGTTGGCTATCAGACATTTATCCCCCCTCCTGCGACCACTCAATGTTAATTTGACCTTCTTCTAAGCACTCATCCATCTCTGTGGCTCACTAATGATTTTCCACTCTTTATATATGACATCTCATCCTTGAAGGTACACTGATTTAAAAGCTTTATACCATAGTCATGTACTGTAGGCCTACATTGGATCGCTCGATCAGATTATTTCACTACCGAACGATAATGTCAATTTCCATGAGACAAAATATTTAAAACTGATATGGAATTTGTGTTCATGTTTAGACTAATGGCATAACGTTGCGCTTCTGTTTACCGAGTATGAAGACGGGCATGAAGGCTCCAGAAGGGATGGGCATCGTCGTCGAAACAGCAGACATCCAAAACTGAGACATGGGTGGAATTAAATTACTAACTGAGCAGAATTAACGCATCTTAGTACTTCCACCATAGTGTAGACGAATGATTTGCCTTGAAAGGTATTTTGCACATAACAGACTGCATTCCCGACCGCTCTATTCCATGACAGTTCTCCAATCCAACAATACCATTGCGACCAGATACAAATCTATTTATTCTCAATGGGAATGGCTAAACATACTGACGCTAACACTCACAGTATTGCACTCTTATCCTCCAGTACACACAGTGGAAATCTCTAGGCAACTATGTCAAGTGTGATACTGATGGTGTGTTGAGGATTACATCTCCACTACAGAGTTCTTCTCTGTAGGAGATTCTTATTCTACTGAGATGAGTGACTCAACCAGGAGTCTGTCGTTGTCATTGAGTGACGCTATGTGCAATGTGTGACTATCCTGAGAAAGACTACGGGGTGGAGGAGAAGAAGAAAAAAAACGGAGCAGGGGAATGAGGAAGAATACCTTCATAATGAAGAAGAGGAGGAGGATGACGAAGACGCTGACGTCGGGGTGCAGCCAGGCAGAGGAGCGCCCCAGGCCGGGGGGAAGGGGGGAGCCCCAGATTTTAGTCCAGGTGAAGTTGTCGAACAGTGAGTTGATGCATTCTCTTGGCATCAGCTGTAATGTGGCATGAAAGAAGGGGAAGGATGAGGGAAAAGTAATGGCAAGTACTGTTAAAATGTTTTAATTAAACATTATGTTAAAAAGTGTCGGTGTTAAAAGAGTTGGTGGTTAAATTGTTTTAAACCGTGTAACGAATAGTTTAAAATATATAGTGATATTTTTACAAAACCCAACTGTACTGTAGTCAGAACTTGTTCAAAATACTGCAGATGAAGATTGTTTTGTGTGCATCACATATGTCAACCCATAGGCCTATTCAATATATTGCCAAAACAGAGGTTTTGAAATAAATGCCAATACTGTACTGTGAGCAGAATGGTCGGTTTCAGAAATACCTCTGCATTTTAGCACCATAGAAACGGGGGCACAAGTCAGATCTTAAAAAGGTGTTAAACATTGTAGCTTGAGGGTGAAGACGTCACCCCACACACAGGTGTTTCTGGCTGATTTAAAAACACACCTCATTCGGCACTAACTAAGGAGGCTATTTTAACGGGGTCTCAAAACACATGGTTAACCTGGGCTATTTCTACATAGCTGGGCAAAGAGGCCTCTTCAATGAATATCTAGCTAATATTGAACATCTAGATTCTACCCAGTCCAGTGTTAGCCTGGGTGCCAACTCCTGGTGGAATTCTCATGAAAGCAGAAACATACTGGTACTGGCAGCCAGCCCACTAGGCACAGATGTCAGGGCAACGTCTAGCTTTGATTTACATCTAGTTGAGTTGTCAACTAACTTGAATTCAATGTGAGAAAATGACACCATGTGATTGGATTTTGGTTAAATAAAAAATAACTAAAAACGCACTTACGTTGATGACTGTATTCAAATCCAATGAGTTTAACGTAGATTCAAAGTCACCACTTAGATGTTTTGGGTTGAAACTACGCGGAGAGCTAACAATCCACACATTTTGGTAAATAGTCATACTCTTTAGATGATCCTATGAATGTGTCTCTGCAGTTACATTTTTCACGATTGAGAATAGTAGATAAGTCGCATTTTAGCCAAGCATAACAATGTTTGTAACACTTTATAATAATTTATGCTTATTCATGAAAGTGTTATAAAGTGTTACCGAAGTGTTTTCAAGTCCCGATAAACAGGGTCTTCTACAGAGTATAGTCATTTTAACATAGTGACAGACAACAACAATAAATGGGCAAACAAAATTGGATTTGAAATCTGACCTCTCCAGCCATGAACTGTCCAAATCCAGGGGGAAAGGTCAAGGTGGCTATCACTAAGGTCACAACACCGGGGAAAATCAGTCGGCTGGTGAGAGAACAAGGATTAAAAACAGCCATTCGCTTTCTACTTTCAACTCTGCCTTACAACCCTATATCCCTGTGGTTCTTTGTAGCTCAGTTGGTAGAGGGCGCCTGCAACGCCAGGATAGTGGATTTGATTTCCGGGACCACCCGTATGTAAAATGTATGCACGCGTGACTGTAAATCGTTTTGGATAAAATGATCTGCTAAATAGGATATACAGGGCCTTCAGAAAGTACTAACACCTTGACTTTTTCCACATTTCATTGTGTTACAGCCTGAATTTAAAATGGATTACATTTAGATTGTCACTGATCTACAAATGATGTTTTGAGAGATGTTTACAAATTAATTTAAAATGAAAAGCTGAAATGTCTTGAGTCAATAAGTATTCAACCCCTTTGTTATGGCAAGCCTAAATATCTTCAGGAGTAAAAATGTTTTTAACAAGTCAGACATTGAATATCCCTTTGAACATGTTGAAATTATTAATCTCACTTTGGAATGACTACAAAGATACAGCCGTCCTTCCTAACTCAGTTGACGGGTAGGAAGGAAACCGCTCAGAGATTTCCCCATGAGGCCAATGGTGATTTTAAACCAGTTACAGAGTTAGATGGTTGTGATAGGAGAAAACTGAGGATGGATCAACGACATTTTAGTTACTCCACAATACTAACCTAAATGACAAAGTGAAAAGAAGGAAGCCTGTCCAGAATAAAAAATATTCCAGAACATACAGTACATCCTGTTTGCAATAAGGCACTAAAGTAATACTGCAAAAAATGTGGTGAAGAAATTAACTTTTATTCTGAATACAAAGCATTATGTTTGGGGCAAATCCAACACAACACATCACTGAGTACCACTTCATATTTTCAAGCATGGTGTTGGCTGCATCATGTTATGGGTATGCTTGTCATCGGCAACATAATTTTTTCGGATAAAAAGAAAAGTACTAGAGCTAAGCACAGGCAAAGTCCTAGAGGAAAACCTGGTTCAGACTGCTTTCCAGCCTGAACACAGAGCAGGACAAATACTTACCAAGACGACATTGAATGTTCCTATGTGGCCTATTTACAGTTTAGACTTTAATCGCCTTAAATCTATGGCAAGACTTGAAAATTGCTGTCTAGCAATAATTAACAAACAACTTGACAGAGCTTGAGGAATAATGGGCAAATATTGTACAATCCAGGTGTGCAAAGTTCTTACAGATTTACCCAGAAAGAGTCTCAGCTGTAATCGCTGCCAAAGGTGATTCTCACATGTATTGACTCAGGGGAATGCATACTCATCTAATCAAAATATGTTAGTGTTTTATTCTCCCCAAAAACTTTAAATATATATATATATATATATATATGTTCTTCCAATTTGACAGAGTATTTTGTGTAGATCAATGACAAAAAAAATGACAAATTAATTTTAATCCCACTTTGTAACACAACAAAAGAGTGTGAATACTTTCTGATACTTTTAATATTTTTTAATACTTTTCCGTATAACCTTTTCAAAATAACTGCACCCTATGCCACAATACCCTCTTCAAAAATGTTCTGCTTCTCCTCCTAGAAGATAACCCCCCTATGTCTCCCTGTAGGACAGGCCTAAGAGCAAGCACCAATTGAACACTTTCAAAGCTGACAATATAATTACCCCGTCCTGCTCTCTGTTGGTCTAATTTCAGTGTTCCCGTCCATCATCTACAGTGTAAATATGTGCAGCTCTGACAAAAGCAGCTGCACTGGTTGCTGTTAAATCTTTCATTTGTATTAGAGCGAGTGTGTGTAACTAATTGATTTTTCAGGGACCACAGATTGCTTATAGACGGATCGGTCAATGTCTGGGTGATGGTTTGATTCTCTGTCTGTTTTTGTAAAATCTACCAGTCAGCAACAATCATTTATTTGGAGGAGGACAATGAATGATTCTATTCGATTTATATTCCCATCATGTCCCTAGCCTGATCCTCTCCAATTCAGCTGTGCATTTCTCTCAAGTGTCTCATCAAAATACCTCCCCAATCCCTGTAACTCACTGTCTGGTGAGGAAGCGTGTCATGGCGTTGGGTTTCCTCATGAACAGCACCACCTGGCGGTTCAGCCAGACGAAGAAGGCCCCCAGGAACCCGCAGGAGATCCTGAAGAGACAAACACCAGGACCTTTACCTCACTCACTCTCAAGGTCCAAATAAGAACAAAAAAAGGTACATTTTCTGAAGAATATACACAGAGTGCACAAAACATTAAGAACACCTTTCGGATATTTAATTGCACACCCCTCACCCTTTTTTGCCCTCAAAACAGCCTAATTTCATTGGGGAATGGACTCTACAAGGTGTCAAAAGCGTTCCACAGGGATTCTGGCCCATGTTGACTCCAAAGCGTCCCACAGTTGTGTCAAGTTGGCCGGATGTCCTTTGGGTGGTGGACCGTTCTTGATACACACGGGAAACTGTTGAGCGTTAAAAACCCAGCAGAGTTGCGGTTCCATTTACCCTCTGAATGACACTCATACACAATTGTCTCAAGGCTTTAAAAAAATCATTATTTAACCTGTCTCCTCCTCTTTATCAACACTGATTGAAGTGAACTTAACAGGTGACCTCAACAGGGGATCATAGCTTTCACCTGAATTCACCTGGTCAGTCTACGTCATGGAAAGAGCAGGTGCTCTTAATGTTTAGTACACTCAGTGTGTATGCGCTTGCTTCAGCTGTTCATTTAGTTGGTGTTGATCTAGCCTATAATATATTTATTTCCAGCTCTGTAGTCTAGGAAGCTGAACCAAGCGCAGCAGCAAGCAAAAACCATTCACAGCATCTCCGTTCTTGTGATAACTACCAATATAAGTGGCACATAGACTGAGATTACGCATTCATGTTGGGTTGTGACAAAGAACTACACACAGTGCGGTCACCGTGCCCTCACCACGCTCCTGGGGCCCCCTCTCGACCCTTTCTCTCACCCGATGATGGCAAACGCTGGCAGCTCCTGGAGGTCAAAGGGGAAATCCATGCGGAACTTGGTGCGGAAGAGAGCAGTGATGGTGACTGTGGTGGACAAAAAGACAGGGGAAGAGGGAGATCGAGTGTTAGAATGTATACATGCATACTATACAACATAGAGGAAACCAGAAGGCAACACCTAGCAGAATCTCTGCTTTCATTATCATACCGTAATTGGCCTATATCATTTCACAGATACGGTTCTACGGGAAAGGGTTCCCTCGAGCCAAACATGTCTGTCGACAGCCGTCACAAAGGGTTTATGTGTTGACCAAAAAGCGTGCATCCCGTACTGATGTCATAGTGCATTGACCCACCTGCGTCTTTGTTGAACACAGAGAGCACTCTGAATATAAAGGCACTGAAGGTGGCGGCAAAATATCCTCTCCAGTAGTTCCTCACAGCAAAGTAAGTGGACGTCACCTCTATACTGAACAGCACCCCTGGGGGAACGGCAGGATCAAAGAAAGACTGGTAAAATATCATTCAGATGTGATATTACAAAGTGTGGCATGCAGTCAAAGTCTAGATTGCATATTTACTATACACTGAAGGCTTGCTATGAGACCCGTCACAAATCAAAATATTTTTAAGGATATTTCAGCACCATGCCCATATTGATTGTCAGACACATGACAATTCTTTCGGCTGATTTCGTAGCTTGCTTCATACTAGATGAATGGAAGGTGAATTGAGAGAAAGAAAAGGAATATAGTGTTGTACCTCCAAGAGGGGTACCGAAACAACAGCCCACCCCAACTGCACAGCCAACTGTGAGGATGTCTGTGTAGCAGTATGGGCTCTACTGACACACACACAGAGAGAGAGAGAGAGAGAGAGAAAGGGGATAAGAGGATCCCATACCAGTAAGGAACAGAGGGAGGAAAAGAAAGAGTCAATGAAAAACGCCTAAAAGTATAATGCGAAGTGATCCGACAAAAATGTATTGTCCTCCTTATTCTCAATGCTGGTCAAGTAACTGCTTACCTGATTGACTCCTGAGAAGAACATCATACACTTGCTCAGCACAGCAGCACAGATGCTGGCTATATGAACAAATGGGCCCTTGGGAAGCAATATGAAGGACAAATAGAAAGGGGTCAGAAACAAGGAAACGTTTAGTGGCTTTTTAGACAGCTGTAATCAGGGAATCAGATGTGAGTGTGTGTAACCCACCTCTTTCCCCACTGGCATCCCACTGCCCAGACCTGCAGTCAGACCAATGACCTTGGCAATAAAAGCCTTGAGAGTCAGATACTCCTTCAGCACTACGCCTCTGAGAATGGTCTTCAGCTCAGGAATACCAGAGCCTGAAAGAGAAAGACACACAGAGAAAGACAAACAGAGAGAGCGTGAGACACAGGGAGACACAGACAGAGAGAGCGAGAGACACAGGGAGACACAGAAAGAGAGAGCGAGAGACACAGGGAGACACAGAAAGAGAGAGTGAGAGACACAGGGAGACACAGAAAGAGAGAGCGAGAGACACATGGAGACACAGAAAGAGAGAGCGTGACACACAGAGAAAAATAGAAAGACAAACAGGGCGGTGAGTTGAAGAGAGAGAGAGAGAGAGAGACACAGACAGAGAGCGACACAAAGAGAAAGAGAAACACAGACAAACAGGGTGGTGAGGTGAAAAGAGGTCGGGGAAGAAAAATTATTACAAAATCGCTGTTTTACAGGAAAAAATATATATACATTTGACTCGACAACAGGGTCATAACTCTAGATATATAGTGAGGACATCCGTGTGTCAGGCCAGGGCTAGGTAGGTACACAAACAGAGAGGGGAGAAAAATCAATGGATAACAGATTGCGGGTAACAGGTCATTAGGGGTGGCGGGTGGTGGGGAAAGTAAGCAGTAAGCATTGAGCGTGTACACACCGATGGCTTGTGGGGCAACCAGGTGGCAGAAGGAGGAGGCGAACATGATGAGCACCATAGGATAGCTGACCCAGGCCAGGTACTGGAGCAGGACATTACCCCTCAGCTCCCAGTGAATCCACTTGTACACTGACATGGGGACAGAAAGAGGGACAGAGGGGAATTGGAGAAGTGGAAGTGCAAGAGGGAGGAAGGAAATGAGGGGGGAGACAGAACACGGGGTGAAGATCAGGGAAGAGGGTGGAGGATGAGGTAATGGAGGTGAGAAGAGAGGAGAAAGGGAAGTTGGTTGTGACAGGGCAGACACTGACACAGACAGTTACAAAGAAAAAAACACTGTAAAATGGGGTTTGCGAGGGTCAACTGTCAATCCATCTGGACTGACAGATGTCTGTTTCCACTTGTAGACGTTTCTCTTGGCATTAGTGGTATTCTATTGGGAGGGGGGGGGGGGGGGCTCATTAGTATAATACCCAGCATGTTTTGCATCCGTGCGTTGTGTATTTATATTTGGACATTTAGCTGACACATTTATCAGTTAGTGCATTCAACGTAGGTGGATAAACAACCTCATGTAAAAAGAAAAATGTTTCTGTCAGTAGTTTTGTTTCCATTAACTTGCCCAGTGATTTTTTTGTTGACATTTTAGAAAGAAAATAGCTTACTAGCTAGCCATGTCAACTAACTATGGCTAACGTACAGTCATGTCAAACAGTACAGGCAACAGAGGAAACAGCACAGCTAACACAATCACTTCAAGCTGAAGATGGAAAGACTGCAAACTACCTGCACTTTGTTTTGTTTGATATTTTTTCAATTTTACATTTCTTTGTATAATATCCATAAAAATTATGCAAGCTGATTCATGATTTTCGACTGGCTGAGAGACCCTACCTGCCGGTCTTTCTGTATCGTCCCGACTCCCGACACGGTCATTACTATGGAGCTGGAGATTGAATTTGAATATTGAAACAATGTTGCAAATGTCGGAGAGACAGACAGCAAGGTTTATACAAATCTCCGCTGTCGAAAACGAAATGTTAGTCTAAAAGAAATCTGAGATAATGTGAAGATGCTTTTTATAGTGGAGATCAAGTTTATAAATTGCCTGGCTGGGCTGATGAGACAGTGGATTGGGCAGTCAGATGAAACAGAGTAAATAGTCATTTTAACTTCATATATTTAGCCGTTGGTAACTTGTGGAATTGACACCAGCTGGAATGCGGTTTTAAGCAATCAGCATTCAGGATTAGACCCACCCGGTGTATAATTGACTAATATTTGCCATATTCAAATAATTCTCATGTGCCAAAGTATCGCCACGGTCTGTCCCATGGTGAAAACTGCACTCCTGTAGATCTAAAACAATTGGATGGTGAAACTCGCCAGCCAACCAGAAAAGCAAGTTGAAGCAATTCAGGCACTTTTGAAAGTCAGAACAATCCTTGTCCTGCAAAGAAACATTATTTTTATAGTTGAAAAAATAGATTTTGCAAGCAGTAGGTATTTAGAATTAACTGTGATGTGGAGCTTTAGAGTTATGTGGTGACATCACGTGCCCCATGTACCATCAAAATTATTAGTTTATCATCCTTTAATTAGAAAACACAGTTTCCATCATCATTTGTCGCAATAAAGACAGTTCAAAAAGTAAAGTTTCTCCTATGTCTGCCGTTTCCATTACATTGGTTGCAACAATCTTTTTTTGCCACATTGCTTTTGTCGAATAAACCTGGGTCAATGGAAACCTGCCTACTGTTACTGAGAATGCCATTGTGGGTAAAGTGATCTGTTGGTTGGTTGACAGATGGGAGCATAATGTTCCCCACTGAAATATATTTTATCATTTCAAAGACTTTGTCAGTTCTGAAATGGGTCATTTTCAAAGTAGTTGTTTCAACTGGAAGTTGAACTTAAGATTTTAAGGCAGCCGGGTAACAAACTTTGGTAAGTTAAAAAAAACTTTGTTTCGCTTTTCTGACTAGCAAATACTTGTCCTCTAGACTTAGGGAATTTGCCAAAACAACTTTAGTAGCTTCGTTAGCACAATTTTTTTTTAATCAGTTAATTTGACTAAATGTATGAAGTTCATTCAACAAGTTATTAAATTCACATTTGTCAGTTCCACTAACTTTACTAGGTTGAAGAAAAACTTAAACTCCACACAAAATCTGGACTGGACTTGACATGGAATTTTAAAGAAGCATGGTAACAATGGGCACCGAATATGGTATGTTGAATCGACAAATATTTTTTTACAGTGTACACATATCAGTGAAAATGGACTCTGTTTATGAATAACATCACTGAGAGGTAGCATATAAAATTAGAACAGTAGCGGTGCAAGAACAGAGCCTGGAGGGACTCCATCATACAAACTTCACTAAACTCCATAATATGGGTAATGACTGTAACCATAATTTCAAGTATACTGTTTTGTAATGTTTGTTTTGCAAGATGAATTTTGCATATCACGTTACCACGGAACCATTTTGCAACACTTTTCGATAACCCCTCACCCTAATCCTCCGACAACGAGCAACCAGGTGTCTAGTCTAGATCATTATTTATGGTGTAAAAGCATTCATGCAGCTGTGTGGTTCAGTGGCTCAAACGCAAGCATTATAAAAACATATTGCGTCATCATAAAACAAGATTGTTTAGTATGTGTTGCATTGTGGGTATTGTAGTACATTGTAGACTCTTGGCGCTGGTGTAGTCCATGGTCCAGCTGACCAGCGCCATTGAGACGCCCAGCAGCACCAGGAAGATCCAGTCCTCTCCCAGCTTGGTGACCAGGAACCTCTGTACCCGCGCTACACAGTCTGAGCAAACAACATGACAGACATGATTCACTTTAACACTGTTCGAGGTCATTTAACACCAGCGACTTGTGAAAGCAAAATTGCAAGATTATGTTATAATACGTTTATTGCATCAAATGGTTGTTTTATGCAACAGAATAAGAGGTTGTTAGAACGCTCATCTGTGTGTGTTCTACTGAGGATGGGCCTCTGGAAGATTTACGATGCCTTTGGGTGTTAGCGCATTCCAGAGCATGAGTTAATGTTTTTGTTCTAATGGATACCAGGGAGAGATGACCCCAGGGCCAGACCTTGATAACTGTTTTTACAGCAGATAACGTCTGCTGTGAATTATAAGTATCTTTCATACAAATCTTAACCTAATGACCCATTCCATACATCTGTTGTTTGTGATGTAGACTGAAAGGGGTGTATCTTGGCTATAAAATACATTTGTACCTTTTTCTCGGGGCTCTCAACGAATCATCTGAGGGTGATTCTTTCACCAGACATCAATATCGTACAGCACTCAATCGATTCACTTTATGTGTGTGTGTTGTATTGACCTGCTCCCATATCAATAAGTGAATAAAGATTTAGTTCAAGTATGATTGACTTGTGTGATAAGTTTGTCTCTCCTCATTTGATAGTAAAGAAATTAACCACCACAGACTTTACGGAGCATGGACTCCTCACCTCTGCACTTTGAGTAGGAGCGGCGTTTCTTTATAGACAAAGGGTTGCCTTGCTCTGTAGCCTCATGTGCTTGTCCTGCCTCATCCGAGTGATGCCGACCCCTGTGCCTGCTGTGGTGCCCGCGTCCATGTGTGTGACTGTGGGGGTGGCCATGGTGGTGGCTGTGGTGATGGTGGCCATGGCGATGCTGCGGATGGTGACCATGGTGATGGTGGTCGTGTTTCTTCCATTGTCTCTCTGTTAGCAGTCGGGTGGCCTCTCTCCGGCGGCCAGACCCACCCGGGTGCTCGCTGTATTGCCCATACAGCTGAAAGTGACAGGCGGAGGAGAGACTACATTACCCATATGTTCATGAGCAAAAGACAATGACGACCCGCTGAAAATGTAGTTCAGGTAAGGTTAGAGTGCAAAAGTGTTATTTTAGGAAAATAAGAATAGTTTAAGATATTTTAATTTCACACCGAATGTGTATCATACATCATGCAGTATATTCTATTATTATACATACAGTATATCTACATGTAACAGTTCATATATGTTTACATATGAAAACAAGAAACTTATGTTAAGGGAACATTCATCTATCATAGAAGAATGTAAAAGCAATATACATACACTACCGTTCAAAAGTTTGGGGTCACTTAGAAATGTCCTTGTTTTTGAAAGAAAAGCAAATGTTTTGTCCATTAAACTATCAAATTGATCAGAAATACAGTGTAGACATTGTTAATGTTGTAAATGACTAGGGTAGCTGGAAACGGCAGATTTGTAATGGTATATCTACATAGGCATCCAGAGGCCCATTATCAGCAACCATCATTCTTGCGTTCCAATGGCACGTTGTGCTAACTAATCCAAGTTTAGTTAAGAGGACAAGTACATTAGTGTGTCTAGCTTGAGAAACAAGTCTTCAACTGGCAGCTTCATTAAATAGTACCCGCAAAACACCAGTCTCAACGTCAACAGTGAAGAGGCGACTCCAGGATTTTGGTCTTACAGGCAGAGTTCCTCTGTCCAGTGTCTGTTGTTTTGCCCATCTTATTATTACATTTTTATTGGCCAGTCTGAGATATGGCTTTTTCTTTGCAACTCTTCCTAGAAGGCCAGCATCCCGGAGTCGCTTCTTCACAGTTGACGTTGAGACTGGTGTTTTGTGGGTACTATTTAATGAAACTGCCAGTTGAGGACTTGTGAGGCGTCTGTTTCGCAAACTAGACACTCTAATGTTCTTGTCCTCTTGGTCAGTTGTGCACAGGGGCCACCCACTCCTCTTTCTATTCTGGTTAGAGCCAGTTTGCGCTGTTCTGTAATGGGAGTAGTACACAGCGTTGTATGAGATCTTCAGTTTCTTGGCAATTTCTCGCATGGAATAGCCGTCACTTCTCAGAACAAGAATAGACTAACGAGTTTCAGAAGAAAGGTCTTTGTTTCTGGCTATTTTGAGCCTGTAATCGAACCCACAAATGCTGATGCTCCAGATAATCAACTAGTCTAAAGAAGGCCAGTTTTATTGCTAATTTAAATCAGAACAACAGTTTTCAGCTGTGCTAACATAATTGCAAAAGGGTTTCTAATGATCAGTTAGCCTTTTAAAATGAGAAACTTGGATTAGCTAACACAACGTGCCATTGGAACACAGGAGTGATGGTTGCTGATAATGGGCCTATGTACGCCTATGTAGATATTCCACAAATAATCTGCCATTTCCAGCTACAATAGTCATTTACAACATTAGCAATATCGACACTATTTCTGATCAATTTGATGTTCTTGGACAAAAAAAGTGTTTTTCTTTCAAAAACATTTCTAAGTGATCCCAAACTTTTGAACGGTAGTGTATATTGATTGTTTCAGATTAAAATCTCACTGAGCCGGAAGCATGTGTCTACATTTGGATGAATTACAGATGGACAGCATCCAGACATGTGGTAAAGAGGTAACTCCAGCCTACAGCTCTCCCACACAGACATGCAGACGCACGCATAGAGACACGGACATACTTTCAGAAACGCACACTAAAATAATGTCCTGTTATCTAGTAAATCTAATACGACATTACTTGGCTTTCATCATTTTGTAATTACAAGACATAGCTATCACTCAAAGATACATTCTATTACATGAATTTCTTACGGGGGTGGGGGGTGAGCATGGGGCTGGTAAGCTACTATACCAACCAAAGATCATGCCAAGAGCCAAGGTATGTGATCCTCTATCAGACAAGACTAGCAATTGGTTGTGGGTAAGTATTTCACACGCTTTGTAAATCAAGATCGACACATTTCACTATCAAACTGGAGAGGTGGCAAACATTCCATTCCAATTCCAAATGGAAGACGACATATTCGAATTACTTGCATAAAACGGTCAATTAAGTCTACTAATTACTATGATAAAAACACAATCCAAATGGCAGACCGTCTTGTAAGGAATTATGTTCTCCACTCCGATCTTTTCCACATGAACAGTTCAATGGTCTTCAAACCCATTTAAACAGACAAACCTTTGTCTATGTACATAATGATGGAATAGCATAATTAAGTTAGAGACCTGAATAATGTCATAATACTGTATAGTTAATGTGGGCTTCCATGTAAAACACTAATTCTTTTATGATTCATGTTTGCTTATTACCGTGATACTAAGTGTTAAAGCTATTCTTATACCTGCTGCACGCTAAAGTGAAGGCCTACATTGCAAATCCATACTATGGCCTTTTCTCAACTGGATTTGCTCAACCTCTGCGTCCTCTCTCCTCCATCCTTTCTCTCCTCTGTTTGATAAAAGGTCAAAAACTAATCGAGGAGAGGGGACGTGGACGAAAATGCGCTTGTATGAAATGAGACTCTCCTTCTCCGCTCGCGCTGCCAAGCGTCAGGCAAATTTCGTTTACAGGGGTGGACCTCAAAATACATGTTTAAAGTGATAAAAACAAGCCAAAGAACACCATCCCAACCGTGAAGCACGGGGGTGGCAGTATCATGTTGTGGGGGTGCTTTGCTGCAAGAGGGACTGGTGCACTTCACAAAATAAATGGCATAATGAGGAAGTAAAATTATGTGGATATATTGAAGCAACATCTCAAGACATCAGTCAGGAAGTTAAAGCTTGGTCGCAAATGAGTCTTCCAAATGGACAATGACCCCAAGCATACTTCCAAAGTTGTGGCAAAATGGCTTAAGGACAACAAAGTCAAGGTATTGGAGTGGCCATCACAAAGACCTGACCTCAAACCCATAGAAAATTTGTGGGCAGAACTGAAAAAGCGTGTGCGAGCAAGGGGGCCTACAAGCCTGACTCAGTTACACTCGCTCTGTCAGGAGAAATGCTCCAAAATTCACCCAACTTGTGGGAAGCTTGTGGAAGGCTACCCAAAACCTTTGACCCAAGTTAAACAATTTAAAGGCAATGCTACCAAATACTAATTGAGTGTATGTAAACTTCTGACCCACTGGGAATGTGATGAAAGAAATAAAAGCTGAAATAAATCATCCTCTCTACTATTATTCTGACATTTCACATTCTTAAAAGAAAGTGGTGATCCTAACTGTCCTAACACAGGGAATTTTTACTCGGATTAAATGTCAGGAATTGTGAAAAACTGAGTTTAAATGTATTTGGCTAAGGTGCATGTAAACTTCCACCTTGAACTGTACCTGTATTGTTTAATGAACATTTTGATCAAGTGGTAAACGGATCTTTATCACAATGTAGATACTGATGTCATACACCAGACATAATTGAATTTGTGAAACAATAGCTTTTGTGGGAAACCAACAACCTGTTGAGGGAAGTCTGAAAACCTTCTGATATACAGTTGAAATCGAAAGTATACTGTATACTATTGACCTCTAGTCAACAACACCACACTAGGAATCAGTCAGGCCTAGCATTTAGGGAAAGGGGGATACCTCGTCAGTTGTACAACTGAATATTTCAACTGAAATGTGTCTTCCACATTTAACCCAACCCCTCTGAATCAGAGAGGTGCGGGGGACATCTACGTCTCCGGCGCCCGGGGAACAGTGGGTTAACTCAGGGGCAGAAAGACAGATTTTTACCATGTCAGCTCGGGGATTCGATCCAGCAACCTAACCACTAGGCTACCTGGCACCCCATTTACGCTTTGGGCTGCCTTTCAACACCTCGTAATTTAGTGTGCATGTACAAGTCTGTCTCTGTGGGTCCTAGAAAGAGTACTGTACGTCAGTCATACACATGGATATGTATACCAAATAAAATCACCAACATGTACATGAGCTGCACACACCATGACTTCCATTGGACCAGACATGTCACAGCTCGGCTTACCATGGGATACATTGACGATAAGTATCATACCTGTATCAGCTCTCAGTGTCCAACAAACCTCTTACTGGTTACCAACATGTTGAGGAAAATAGGCACTATTATACACACTGAACAAAAATATAAATGCAACAATCAACAATTTTAAAGATTTTAACTGAGTTCCAGTTCATATAAGGAAATCAGTCAACTGAAATACATTCATTAGGCCCTAATCTATGGATTTCACATGACTTGGAATACAGATATGCATCTGTTTGTCACAAATACTTTTTTATTTTAAAAAGTGAGGTGATGGTAGAGGATGAATGGCACGAAAATGGGACTCAGGATCTTGTCACGATATCTCTGTGCAAATGTATTTGTTGTCCGTAGCTTATGCCTGTCCATACCATAACCCCACTGCCACCATGGGGCACTCTGTTCACAAGGTTGACATCAGCAAACCAGGCTGCTTATAGTACAGAAATTAACATGACATTTTCTGGCAACAGCTCTGGTGGACAATCCTGCAGTCAGCATGCCAATTGCATGCTCGCTCAGAACTTGTGTGGCATTGTGTTGTCTGACAAAACTGCACATTTTAGAGTGGCCTTTTTTTGTCCCCAATACAAGCCGCACCTGTGTAATGATCATGCTGTTTAATCAAGCTTCTTGATATGCCACACCTGTCAGGTGGATGGATTATCTTGGCAAAGGGGTAAAGAAGAAATGCACACTAAGAGAGATGTAATTCAATTTGTGCACCAAATTGAAGCGCCATAAGCTTTTTGTGTCAATGTAATATTTGGGGAATCTTGTGTTTCAGCTTATGAAACCAAGATGTTTATATTTTTATTCAGTGTACATTGAGCCAGACAGAATATGTGGGGATTTTCTTTAATCAACACCCACATAAAAAAAATACTATAGTATACTGAAGCAATAAGGCACAAAGTGGTGTGGTATATGGCCAATATACCACCAACCCCCGAGGTGCCTTATTGCTGTTAAAAACTGGTTACCAATGTAATTAGATCAGTAAAAAGTAATGTTTTTTCATTACTGTGGTATACAGTCTGATATATCCCGGCTTTCAGCCAATCAGCATTCAGGGCTCGAATCACCCAGTTTATAATATGGTAAAAACGCTAATATTGACTGTAGTGTTTTTGCTGACTTTACTGTCATATTTACAGTTAACTTTAGTATTAATGCTGTAGTAAAATAACAGTAGTATTTACTATAGTATTTTTGCTGGCAATACTATACTGCAGTATTTATTGTAGTGTTTTTGTTACTGTAGTATTTACTGTAGTGATTTTGCAGACATTATTATAGTGTTTATTTTTTATTATCTTTGACATAGAAGTAGAGTCTCCTTCAGGAAATCTACTGGAGAAATATCAAAAGAGCAAATTTTCCATAACATGTAGGTAGGTATGTAGGGCTGGGGTCTGAACGAATAGTTCAGACCTTCTGCTCTTTTCTATAACCTGTAGGGAACACAATATATGGTCTATAATTGGCATGTAAGTTTCTCACTTCTGGGGGAAGGGGAATGGGCAGAGTTAAATACTGTAGAATTTCCTATAGTTAAACAAGTGTAGTGTTTTTGCGGACATTACTGTAGTATTTACTACAGTGTTTTTTGTTCTTGTGGATAATATTGTAGCATTTACTATAGTATACTACACAATTATATAGTAAGCACATCACGATTGAGGGATCCAACAGTGTGTAGTATAGTACACTAAGTCCTGTAGTATTCTATAATAAACTGTAGTATTTCTTTTCATGTGGTTACTTTGCCAGCTGTTGTCTGCCGATTCTGTGGACAGGATTTACTGACCGTGAATGATTTATAACAGTGTGCTGTTGGATTTGAATGGCTGAATTCAACACAGTTATCAAATCAGTAGCAGGCTTAAAAGAGACGTGTCCACAAAATCCATATAACTGTAGTCATGGATCTGTTGGGAAATACTAGCCTCCGGGAAAAGGAGTCCGAAATACTTTCAGTCCCCTGTAGTGCAGCAGTAAAGGCTTGTTATGTCACTAGTTCTACTATACCAAGGAAGAGGAAACCTCTCTCCACCAACTCACCCCTGGCAAATAGTGCAGGAAACACCAGCCTGCAAATGAGTGGAAATCCTCTACACACCATACTCAAAACATAATAATGTAAATACTGGAGATAATTGTTTTAAATGTCTAAAAAGTTTTATATAAACATTTGTTTTTATTCTAAGGAATTCCATACAGTATGTTTTAAAAAAAAAAAAAAATTATCTGGGGGAAATTTGAGGAAATTCTCCCCCTACAGATTCGTGATGAGGAGAGGCGTACTGAAAGACCGACTCCTTTCTCTTTTGCCTCATGGTTTCTGCACAAACTCGAGGCTGTCTCTTACATTCAGGATATACCTCTGGTAACACAACATCTTGGCAAACCACGGGGACAGGAAGGCAAATCTCTCTGATGTCAATTGGAATCTTAAAGACTTCACCAAATATATGTCTAGTAAACACACAGAAATATTCAAACACTTACCAGGCATTTGCTTAACTAGCATCTAACCGGATCTCACTCCGGACAGTCATGATATCAACTAATGGATGTAATGCATGCCTATCATATGGCTATTCTACACAATATACTATAGTACTTACTTTTTTTTACTGCTAATATACTACTCAACAGGTAATATGCTAAAGGTTTTGTAAGCATTGTAATATTATTACAAAATGGTTAACCTCACCATCAATTTGCTTGCCTATACATTGTGTCAGATTAGTCTTGTAAAGTGCCTGTATCAACACCTTATCAACAAGCTGGTTGATTTAAACGTTCAGCATTTGTAAGCAGTCAACCCATTCAAATTTGAAATGATACCCGTGCGCCTGATCTACCCATTTTATCACATACCATCACGTTGCTGCCCTCCATCAGTCTATTTCAGTCATCCTCTGCCTTTCCCTACCTCTGCCAGTCTGTGTAATCCCCCTCTTTCTCCAGATTTCTCCTCCCCTCTCCAAGCCCCTCTCGCGCTCTACTGCCTCTACACATCATGCACCTCGTACACACTTTCCCTCTCTCCCCCCTTTCTCACCGGGTGTAACTCTACCCATGGAGTTATATTTAGCACCGGTGGGACCCAACGTTCACCGCTGCACACCTCTTACTCCCTCTCGATCTCTCACTATCCGTCTGCCTGTCCGTCCCGCTGGCCCTTAAGGACTTCTGCAAGGGGAGTTTGGTTCGTGTGGGCGGACCGCGACACCTGAGCATGTTTGTCAAGTGGAAAGCGAGCTCGTTTATTACAAAATATACAGAGAGAAATCGACACAACGCCAGTGTCAGATTTGATCAACTCACTGTAAAACAGATTTCGCCTCAAGGAAGGCATCTGCTCGTAATCCTCATACCGGCTCTTTTTGTACCTCTCACAAGGAAGACCAGTCCCTGGACACACCTGTGAGGTGGATGGTAGAGTAGATGAAAATCAGAGATAACAACATGAGAATAGATGAAGACGCCCCAGAGGGAGTGTTCTGTAACAGCGTCAGGCTGTTACTGATCGCTTGGATAGATCAAACTCATAACGGTCCTGTTAAGAGTAAATCACGGTTCGCGGTTGCAGGGCCCTCCACTGCACGTCGGGCCTGACAATACCCTTAACTGTATCCACAATATTGCATGTCCTCAAGTGACAGCCCAATGGCAGCAGAAGATACAAACATAAGAAGCCACTGTAGTAGCAATAGTATTAGTAACAAATACGAATCTACCCATCTACTTTCCTAACCTGCGCTGTCTGCCTGCCTACCAGTCTGCTTTCCTCTGCCTATATGCAGGTCCGTCCATCTGCTAGTCCGTTTGTCCTAAAGACACATGACATCTACAGCAATAGGTCACATGACGGGGAAGGTTGGACAGTGTCGTGTGTCCCCACTCTTATGTCCTATAAAGTCAAACGTAATACACACGAAGGTCTTCGAAAATATCCTACAGTCTTACGGAGTATTAACCAGACACATTCTCCGCACGTCTGTCAACAACTCTCCACATAACTCGCTATTGTGCCTGGCAATGGCATCTAGTTCAATTGGAACGGGAGGCCCCCTTGTGATCTCATTTCTTGATCCTCCACAGCACAATGACAAAGAGAACAGAAACAAACTCCCGCTCAAAAAAAGTGACACTTCTCAATATAGCCCGGCTCCCCGGGCGACAGTGTAAACACACGGTTATCACAGTCCACATGGCCTGTACTAACACACACAGGTCATACAGTACATGCGTACACTGGTGGGCACACACACACACACACACACACACAACCATGCATGTGGACAGACAGACTAACAGCCTATGACCTTAGCCAAAGGCCCACGGTATAGTACTACCCTGTTAAATACAATATGCCACACCAATTTCCAGCGGGTGTTTCTTACAAACCCCCCCCCCCCCCAAAAAAACATACTGAAAGTCTAATGGTTTAAGTCCCTCCAGATGTTTTGGAACACTCTGGACCCCGGGGTCATCTTAGACTACGTGACGAGCGGAGATTAACACATATATTCCACATGCACGATCGGGTTACCCCCTTCCCACACCACACTGCTGTAAACCTAGATTTATCTCCATGGATGAAATCCCACAAACACATTCCTCCCAGGTCTATCGGAGAGCATGGAGAGGCACTTACCACCCACCGTACAATACCAAGGAGGTCGTTGAACAGCAATCTATTTCTACGTAATAATGCATTATGCTTGTTGGTAATAAATGAAAGGAATTAAAGGTGGAGAGGAATAATGAACAGGTGGCTGAGAAAGCGAGAAAGAGAGAGAGAGAGAGAGAGAGAGAGAGAGAGAGAGAGAGAAAGAGCAAGACAGAAAGAAAGAGGGAGAGAGAGAGAGACAGAGAGAGAGAGAGAGAGAGAGAGAGAGAGAGAAAGAGCCAGACAGAGAGAGAGAGAGAGAGAGAGAGAGAGAGAGAGAGAGAGAGAGAGAGAGAGAGAGAGAGAGAGAGAGAGTCAAAACCCTGACGGAGACTGAAGGTGTGGGGTCCTTGGACACACAGACACCTGTTGCCACAGTCACGGACCTGCTAAGAGGTCTCCGTGACCACCGTTACCAGACAGCATGTGTGTGTCCCCATGCTCCCTATGCACAGACCATAAAGAGCAGAGACGGCCCGATATGTCATGCAAGAGATTGTGCAAGATTAAAGTCAGAGATAGAGATTAAAGTCATAGAGATAAAGTCAGAGAGATAGTCTGTTGCTGCGAAACGCAATATGAGAGCAAATGGAAAAAGATAAGAGGAGATAGGTAGTGAGAGAGAGAGAGAGAGAGAGAGAGAGAGAGCAAGAGAGAGAGAGAGCGAGAGAGAGAGAGGGAGAGAGAGAGAGAGAGCGGAAGAGAGCGTGGGAGAAAGAACTGACCAGGGTCTGTTGGTATCTCAGAGCCTTCCTTTCCGACGCATCTGCGGCCATTGACACACTGTCACTGACCCAAAAATAAACCAGCTGTCTGTCTCAGCATTTCCAGCTCTGCGCCCGCGCCGGAGAGTGTGCGCATGCACACACACACACCAGAGACACACACACAGAGAGAAAAACTCTCACGCTCTCACACACACACACACACATTCTCACACAGTGTAAGCGAGCCCTTGCAGCAGATCTCCCCACCACTCGGATTGCCCACCTCTGTCCCGGTAAACAGTGCGTGTGAACTAACAGATACCTCACACATCTCTAACCTCCCCTCTCTCTATCCCGCTCTCTCCCTCCATCATTAGATGGGCTAATGGCGTACCCACCCTGTTGCCTGGGGCAACCCCCTAAGACTTTGAGCACCTGTTAATTAGAATAGAGGTACAGCAGGTAAAAGGGGAAGGACAGAAGGGAAGAGAGGTTCATTGGGCATGTCCTGCTGTGAGGGATGTTCCTCATTGGAGTTGGCACTGCAATATGATGAAGGCATAGTTATGGCACAGACTGTACTTTTGGCTTCTTTGGTTTGGAGGGTTCAGGGTCCAGCAAGGTTCAGGGTCTAGCATCTGCTACTGTCTGGGCCAGCAACTCTACTGTACAGTATTGAACAGTACACTATATAGAGAGCAGATGAGAATTGAGAAAACAGATGTTGATATGGGGTGCCTGTCAAATAGAAAAACATCCGTAACTCTGAAAAATATATCTCCAAGAAGTTTAAAGTGGAAATATGTCACTTTTTGGGCGACCCGATCCAAATTCACAGAGAAATGTGAGTTATAGATCTATCATTCTACTTGAAAGCAAGTCTAAGAAGCAGTAGATATGTTCTATTTCTATGCATCCCGTTCTTAAGTTTTGTTTGTGAGTCTTTTACTGGCAGTTTTGTACACCAGATTTTATTTTATTTTTATTTAACCTTTATTTAACTAGGCAAGTCAGTTAAGAACAAATTCAATTACGGCCTAGGAACAGTGGGTTAACTGCTTGTTCAGGGGCAGAATGACAGATTTGTACCTCGTCAGCTTGGGGTTTTGAACTTGCAACCTTCCGGTTACTAGTCCAACGCTCTAACCACTAGGCTACCCTGCCGATTCAAACATACACCAGATTGTACACCAGATTCAAATATATTTCAGTACGGTTTAGATAGTGTACAGTAGAGAATCATTGTACCATCTTGTTTTGTCAAACTGAAATTTGAGTTTTAGCAACCAGGAAATGGCGGAGAGATTTTTGAATAGTGCAACTTTAAGGCAATACTGAACTTCGGGCCTCCCGGGTGGCGCAGTGGTTAAGGGCGCTGTACTGCAGCGCCAGCTGTGCCATCAGAGACTCTGGGTTCGCGCCCAGGCTCTGTCGTAACCGGCCGCGGCCGGGAGGTCTGTGGGGCGACGCACAATTGGCCTAGCGTCGTCTGGGTCAGGGAGGGTTTGGCCGGTAGGGAAATACTTGTCTCATCGCGCACCAGCGACTCCTGTGGCGGGCTGGGCACAGTGTTGCCAGGTGCACGGTGTTTCCTCCGACACATTGGTGCAGCTGGCTTCCGGGTTGGATGCGCCCTGTGTCAATGCGGCTTGGAGGAAAGGACTTTCTACCTTCGTCTCTCCCGGAGTTGTAGCGATGAGACAAGATAGTAGCTACTAAAACAATTGGATACCACGAAATTGGGGAGAAAAAGGGGTAAAAATAAAAAAAATACCATAAAAAAATACTGAACTTCATTAAAACAGGGAAAGCACAGGGGTTTTCACATCACAGAGCATTTTAAAACAGCCCCTTTAGCGCTGAGGTTTTGGGTGTTTAAAGTAACTGTTTCGACTTTTAAAAGTTCATATTCTGTTAATAACTCAGACCCAAATAATGTTGTTGACTCATTCTACACTCGTATTCGTAGCCAGAGCATAAATTGGAGATTTTTATATATATTTTTTAAATGCACCTCAAACATCAAATAGATAATTTCAAAAATGCTTGCTATTTCCTCAGAGTATGATGTCAGTTGGCTAACCAGCTGTCAACATGCATTACTATATTTTTTAGGACGAATACACCGACACCATTAACACAGGAAAGCTGCTTTTTGTAACATACATAATTAACATGTTTTGGAAAGAAAACTATTTCACTGATATTTTAAGCAATTAGTAGTCATATTTCATAGAAATCTGCAAACACTGGACAGTTACTTTAACAGTTAACAGATGGACAGCAAGCAGTTCCCATGGGTGTTTTTCCGATGGTGTTGGAAAGCTGATGAGTGATTACAAAACACAAAAGAAACCCCAACATGCCATTGCAAAGCCACTCACCCTGTATACAGTACCATACCACTGTAAGGCAGGGCAAACTTCTATTGCCTCATTCATGAGCTACAGTGGCAGCGCACCAAAAGCCTAATACTATCTAAGTTGCTTCCCCAACGCCCTCAGTCCCTGTGATTGTTGATAGGGGTGGATTGAGCAGTTTCACTTTGTAGAAAAGTAATGGAAATCGCGGGTGTTGAGTGGCCACTTGGGAGGCACCGTGAATCGACAACACCTTTGACCTTTGATGGACACCGGTGATTAGGAGGAGACTAAAATAGTTGCGAGGGCATTGCAAACCCACACACCGTAGCACTTTACACAATTAAAGGACACACACACACACACACACACACACCAAAAGTCTAAAAACAGAACTCACCGTGAAGAGGTGATGAGGTTGAGGAGGAAAAGGTGCAGCAAAGGGCAGGGCTAACCTGTGAGAATTACAAAGCAAAGAGACATGAGGAAAGAAACACACAACAACAGAAGAGCGAGATTGACAGAGAGGCTGGGAAAGTGGGAGATGGCAAATATCACACACTGGATTTATCACATGGGGATAATAATAGACCATTGTTAACATCAAACGTGAGTATACTACTGCTTCTTATGAGGAGCTAATATCAAACGTGACTATACTACTGCTTCTTATGAGGAGTTAATATCAAACATGAGTATACTACTGCTTCTTATGAGGAGCTAATATCAAACGTGAGTATACTACTGCTTCTTATGAGGAGCTAATATCAAACATGAGTATACTACTGCTTCTTATGAGGAGTTAATATCAAACGTGAGTATACTACTGCTTCTTATGAGGAGCTAATATCAAACATGAGTATACTACTGCTTCTTATGAGGAGTTAATATCAAACATGAGTATACTACTGCTTCTTATGAGGAGTTAATATCAAACGTGAGTATACTACTGCTTCTTATGAGGAGTTAATATCAAACGTGAGTATACTACTGCTTCTTATGAGGAGTTAATATCAAACGTGAGTATACTACTGCTTCTTATGAGGAGTTAATATCAAACGTGAGTATACTACTGCTTCTTATGAGGAGTTAATATCAAACAGGATAATACTACTGCTTCTTATGAGGAGCTAATATCAAACGTGATTATACTACTGCTTCTTATGAGGAGTTAATATCAAACGTGATTATACTACTGCTTCTTATGAGGAGTTAATATCAAACAGGATAATACTACTGCTTCTTATGAGGAGCTAAAATCAAACGTGAGTATACTACTGCTTCTTATGAGGAGCTAACATCAAACGTGATTATACTACTGCTTCTTATGAGGAGTTAATATCAAACGTGATTATACTACTGCTTCTTATGAGGAGTTAATATCAAACGTGATTATACTACTGCTTCTTATGAGGAGTTAATATCAAACGTGATTATACTACTGCTTCTTATGAGGAGTTCATATCAAACAGGATAATACTACTGCTTCTTATGAGGAGCTAATATAAAACGTGAGTATACTACTGCATCTTATGAGGAGCTAATATCAAACGTGAGTATACTACTGCTTCTTATGAGGAGTTAATATCAAACGTGAGTATACTACTGCTTCTTATGAGGAGTTAATATCAAACGTGAGTATACTACTGCTTCTTATGAGGAGCTAATATCAAACGTGAGTATACTACTGCTTCTTATGAGGAGCTAATATCAAACGTGAGTATACTACTGCTTCTTATGAGGAGCTAATATCAAACGTGAGTATACTACTGCTTCTTATGAGGAGCTAATATCAAACGTGATTATACTACTGCTTCTTATGAGGAGTTAATATCAAACGTGATTATACTACTGCTTCTTATGAGGAGTTAATATCAAACGTGATTATACTACTGCTTCTTATGAGGAGTTAATATCAAACGTGATCATACTACTGCTTCTTATGAGGAGTTAATATCAAACGTGAATATACTACTGCTTCTTATGAGGAGTTCATATCAAACAGGATAATACTACTGCTTCTTATGAGGAGTTAATATCAAACGTGATTATACTACTGCTTCTTATGAGGAGTTAATATCAAACGTGATTATACTACTGCTTCTTATGAGGAGTTCACATCAAACGTGAGTATTCTACTGCTTCTTATGAGGAGCTTTGGATGCTGAGGACATAATACCATTACACAATAAATGAGATTCAGCCTTACACAGGGAGCATGCCACGTAGGTTGACACGATACAATTTGTGAAGAAATGTGCAGTTACGGTTCAAATAAAGGGTCAAATACATTGTCGGCTAAAATACAAGGTCCAATATATTGAAACGTAAAAGTGTAATGTTTTGTATTATGTGCTGTGTATGGGTTGTGTATGGGTTGTGTGTGAGAAATGCATGTCAAAGAGAAATGCAGCCAGGCCGGTTGAGTGACACACATACTTGTAAAGGGGCGAGGGAGGGAAAACGCAGAAATGCTGTCAGAATGTGCTTCCTAACAACACTATGTGGAGGAGTGTACTGTGACCGCGACTCCTTATTGTTACCCGAGGACAGTGACAGAAATAGGTGACAAAACAAAAACACACCCTAAGCCTATATATAATTTGGTTGAACCACATCCAGGTAGACAGTAGTAGAGTCGGGTGACTTTCAAGTGTTGAGTTTATCACTTTTCCTTTGATTTATCCTTCATCTAGACAGGTTGTGACCTGAAATAAAGTAAGGTGAGAAGCATGTCTAACCAATTATTTTCTAACACAGTCAACTTGTATGAGAAAGTTGGCAAGACAATGACATAACATTGTAGAGTAAACACAGGTCCCCCAAGCTAGGCGGCCATGTTGTAAGTAAAGGATGTTATTATAGTATTATACTCCTAAACATGACTGCATAGACAACGCAACTGGTTCTTTGTGGTGACGGTTTGATCAATTTTGCCACTTTGAACATTTACATTTTACAATTGCACAGCAGCCAATCTATCCTCAAGTAAGACGGAAGAGAATTGTCCCAATCTCTGTTGACTCCAACTGTAGTTCCATCTAAGAAGCAAATGTCCAGGGAACTGTCAACGGGACCTCTACCTGTTCCATACAACCGGTTGTTGTTTTATCTCTGTGGTGACAAACGAAAAACAGGGGATGCATCTGAAATGTCACCCTATTCACTATGTAGTGGGGCCCATAGGGCTCTGGTCAAAAGTAGTGCACTATATAGGGTATAGGGTGCCATTTCAGATACACACAGTCTCTTCCTACTATAGCCCCTAATAATGACTTGTCCCATTGACCTGCCCTGAACCTGCCTACTAAATGTGAACAACAATATTCTGTCCACTTCCACTGTCGGTAGGAAGAGGTTATCAACGATTCCATTGGAGAATACTAGTCAGTCAGCCAGCCAGTCTGTCTTAGCATTTTTCAGATGTCATGCCCAAATCACATGGAGATTAACTTCAAACAGAGGTGCCATCAGAGAATGAATAGTGACCAATTAAAGTCAGACTGTGTGATGACACTTAAAGTGTGTAGTTGAATGTAACATACTGTACCCAGGCCTAAATACCACCAATGATGCGGCACCAATGCCCCGGTGTCATGTAAAAAAATAGTTTCACGATCGTTCTGATCGTGTTCTGATTGTGACATGATGCTGTAAAATTTCTCCCAGCGTGAAAATGTTCCCGCTTCAATATTTGCACGAGCATCTCTTTATGTGGCTGAGCTCGTGCGGATGTTCTCTCACACCCTCCCTAGACCTAAAAAAAAACTTTCACGTATTTGCTTCACACATCTGCCAATCAACGGTGACCAGGATTATTGACTCTGACCAATCAGAAGCTTGTTGAGGCGTGAGGTACCGGACTCGTGCGTCAAATATATATATATTTTTTGCGATTGTAAAGACTTGGGCGCTATGTTTTCGTTTGACAGTGCATAGATATCCGTTTGTTTGGTAGCTAAACAAAAAAAGTTAACTGCACACATCTTAGAACAACCCATCTCCACCAGTTTACATCTAATTATGCTAGCTAGCTAAATCAAGGGCGAGGGCGTGTGAGAGACGTCTGCACGAGCTCAGCCACCCACACAGACGCACGTGCAATTATTGACATGGGAACATTTTGAGGTTGTGAAATGTTTTACAACATGACGTCACAATCAGAACTATTTCACGCTGGGAAGATTTTTTTTACATCATCCGGCATGCCCAACCCATCCAGGGTTTTACGTGATTAGGACACATGCCAAATGCCAAGCGTGGTATAACACTAACCTTGCCATATTGTACGCCTACTGCAGTCAGTGTGATTATACTGTAGCCATAGTCACATTACTGTATCTAAATTGCCTCAGCATCAGATCTACCCAGATACCATAGTTACTTGGGAATCTAATATCTAGAGTTAATCTAGGTTATTCACTCAGAAAGCAATTTCGCTGAGATTACATCAATAACACTAGCACAGTCAAAACACATGTACACAGAATAACAAAAACATGTACCAGCGTTCAAAATGCTCACATTGTCATCGTTATCGATGGGGGGAAAAGTGCAAGACATGGACATTGTATGACAAGTGTACAACTGTACAGTCTTTTTTCCTTTTCCTAAAGTAGACATTGATTAGCCTAGATCAGGGGTACTAAACTCTTATCCTACGAGGTTCGGAGCCTCCTGGTTTTCTGTTCTACCTGATCATTAATTGCACACCCCTGGTGTCCCAGGTCTAAACCAGTCTCTGATCAGAGTGAAACAATGAAAAAAAAATGCAGTGGAATCAACTTTGAGATGGAGAAAATGGACTCCAGATGTCTTTGTGTGTCTTGTGTGACAGTAGAAGGTGTTGAATACTCCTTGCTGTGTCGTTACAGCCGAGGGCTTTATGAGGCTGCTGACCGGTGGTAATCTAATGATGATATCTGTGCGTTTGCTCGCTCCCACTCCTCAGGATGTCGTCCTACTCTGATGCTGATAATCAGTGTCAACCGGGGGACACCATCTGTGGTAAGTGCTCCTCTCTCATGATCCTTTTTCTCTACTTCTCCTGTGTCGCCTTGTCTTGCACCTTCTACAACTTATACCCACTAGCTGTTGGGTCTCCAAGCCAAAGGTATTGACATAAAAACACTCCATGAACTTGGGCTCTTTAGATCCGATAGACCAGTGTTACCCCCACCCTGGTCCTCCAGTATCCTCAACAGCACACATTTGTATTGTAACCCTGGACAAGCACACCTGATTCAACTTGTTAACTAACCATCAAGCCCTCAATAGGGTGTTTGTCCAGGGCTACAACAAAAATGTGTCATTTTTATTTATTTATTTATCCGTTATTTTACCAGGTAAGTTGACTGAGAACACATTCTCATTTACAGCAACGACCTGGGGAATAGTTACAGGGGAGAGGAGGGGATGAATGAGCCAATTGTAAACTGGGGATTATTAGGTGACCGTGATGGTTTGAGGGCCAGATTGGGAATTTAGCCAGGACACAGTGGTTAACACCCCTACTCTTACGATAAGTGCCATGGGATCTTTAATGACCTCAGAGAGTCAGGACACCCGTTTAACGTCCCATCTGAAAGACGGCACCCTACACAGGGCAGTGTCCCCAATCACTGCCCTGGGGCATTGGGATATTTTTTAGACCAGAGGAAAGAGTGCCTCCTACTGGCCCTTCAGTAATGATGGGGATTCTCGAGGACCAGGGTCGGGAAACACTGGGATAGACAATGTTCTGGAAATAATAAGGAAATGTTTAACCAGGTTACATTTAGCTGTCCACCGATACATTTCTGGGGCGTTTTGCTAATCTTCCCACCAGTGTAAAAAGTGGGCTTTAACATTCTGTCACAAACTGGTTGTCCATTTACTGAGATTCTATTGGTGCCGACATATGATCAACATCACAGTCAATTTTTACACAAGATCTTTGTGTTTTAACCAAAACACACATTTCAAGGGGCATGCTATGTAAAGATCATTTGTGCCATATTTATTCCATTTGAATCTGCCTAGGGTGGAGACTTGTTCCCTTTCCCAGCCTTTACCAAACAGAGCTGTAATCAAAAGGAGCTGCAACCAACATGGTGGAGCCACTTCAACCGTCTAGAAAGCATTTTGGATACATAAAACGCCACATAGATGGCATCAGACCTGTGTAATATAGATTAGAGGCACTGGTTTTATTAGGTACCAAACGAATATAAAAGGACACAACCTAGATTTGTCCATTAAAAGAAACACTCCTTTTCCACTATTAAAACACTGTGTCATATTTTTCCCGTTAATCCGTTATACAGCGATGACAGAAATGTGTTGCATTTGCTGTCACAGTACTCGTATCCAACATGCACACAAGAATGGCTGGGAACAGCACAGGGTCTGCCGCATTGTCCGCTACGTCGCCAGTCTACAGAGCAGCACAGCTTAGGGGAAAGATAGTTCAGGCTCTCCGGAAGATTTTAAGGAACAAGAAGAATGTTCATTTCCAGACTGTTCATTTCTTAACAGTTGGCTTTAAGCATTCCAGTTGCTTTGGGACGGCACACTGTAGGTAGACTTAGCCAATCAATCACGGTGTGGCGCAAACACGTTGTACCACAATCTATACCTTTCTCAGCATGCTATTTCCTGTTGCACTTAAAAGGCCCAGTGCAGTCAAACTAGATTTTCCTGTGCTTTAACAATATATCTGCACACTACGAGGTTAGAATGATAGTGTCAAAATGATGATAATGCCCTTTCAGTGTTTGAAAAGACTGCCTGAAATTTCAGCCTGTTTTGGTGGGATGGAGTTTTGGCCTGCCTGGTCACTTCGCCAGGTTGGTAAATAATTCAATTGACCAATAAGAGAGTTCCAAATCTCTCTAACACACCTCTCCCCCCTCTCCACTCAGACCATTCCTAGACAGTCCAAGCAAAATTCTTGCTTGAGAAATTGCTCTTTACTAAGAAGCTACTATTTCTGTTGCTTTTTGACAATTTTTTTAATTGAAAACAATCATAATAAGTTACTTAGTTGTTACCCAGAAATGATTTGATATAAAAAAAATGCTGCATTGGACCTTTAAATGAAGGCAGTGTACACATTGTAAGTAGCTTACGAAATAAGATGATATGAATGATGAGCACTAAATCACCCCTGACAAACAGTAATTATGTGTCTGAAATACAGTACCAGTCAAAAGTTTGGACACACCTACTCATTCCAGGGGTTTTCTTTATTTTTTACTATTTTCTACACTGTAGAATAATAGTGAAGACATCAACACTATGAAACAACACATATGGAATCATGTAGTAACCAAAAAAGTGTTAAAGAAATCCAAATCTATTTTATATATGAGACTCTTTCGAAACCCTTGAATGAGTAGGTGTGTCCAAACTTTTGACTGATACTGTGCATTCCTATTGGCATGTACTGTTGTTGCTACTTCAAGTGTATCATACTCAGGTTTCTGACTATCAAAACAAATGCCAGACCACACCTGCTTGCTTTGTACTATAGTGTTGACATAGACATTACAGAACACAAAGATCACCATTTCAGGGAGACAGACATAAAGAATAGCATTGAAAAGTCATCCTCAACCATTTCCATTCTGTACTTCTTTGGTTCTTTTTCACTCTATTGTTGCCCAATGTGATTCAGAAATGTTGTCCTTTCCCAGCACAGGGTAAACTGTAGCAGGTTAGTCGTTAAGTGCCTTGTTAAAGTGCCCAACGGTAGTAATACTCTAACTCTGACATTGGTCTCTCTCGCTCTCCGTCTCGCAGAGATCACAGTGTACAAACAGGAAGTCATCATCGTGCCCATCCTGCTCCTTGCGAGCTTCCTGGTCACTCTGCTAATCGTTCTCCTGATGAGGTGCTGCCCTGGAAAGGGAATCCGCGGACGACCCAGCATAATCCTAGCCCGACCACACAGCACCAGAAGGTTGAGCGCACACACACAGAGGCAAAGTGCCAGACAGAACGTACAGGGCATTGAGGGTAAGTTGGTGTGCACACTGATGTCATGCCAATGAGCTTGACTGATGAGTCAGCATACTTGTATCTTCCCACTCTGTACAAGTCTTTCTAGATAGATGGGTTGCTTCCGGCAATGTTTTGACGCTCCAGCTCAATGCGTCTTTACAAGTTGTGTTATCAGTTGGGACAGAGAGGATGAGTCAGAAACGGGATGCGTGTCACCGGTAACGTTACTGCCCTATTTTAAACATGAGCACAATTCCCGCCTGCATTTTAAGCCCCTCCTACCCAAACTCATGATTTGTTGGGAGTTTTTTTGTTGTTGTCTGAAGTGGACCCTCCCCTGAACACTTTCCTCCCAAGAACTTGTGCCACTGTTGCCTCATTTCAACATGGAAATGTGGGTAATATTTGTTGAATTCCCAATGTGTTATCACTATGCTTTCAACCATCTAAAAGTATGATCAAATTCCAATGGAAAAACAATGTCAGATTTTTTGGGGTTTAGTTGTCATCTAAATGTGATATCACTGCACTTTCAACCATTTAAAAACAGAACAAAGTTAAAAATGGGAATATGTCAGATATTTTGCATTTATACAACAACTTTATGTCTTTTCACTGTGCTTCCTCTAACAGCACAACCAAATGACCTGGATTGCAGTTAAGATTACATTCAAATACAATAGTGTGAGTGATCAATGCTGCTCAAGATTCTTCCCAGATTATTATAGATCTCCACAGACCTGCGAACAATGCATGCTATCTTGAACATGCGCACTTTCTATCATTTCATAAGAAAACATTTATAGTTACAGCAGGCTAACTTCAAAATGTGGCCATGGATGTGTTACTCATTTTAAAAGGTTGAATAAATACTGCTACATTACTTTGTAAGATAGGCTATTTAGTGTATTGCAAAAGTAATATTGAGTTGTGTTTTGGTTGACAATGCAGCCAAATATCAACATTATAAAGGATTTCTAAAGCTTGCATAGTTTAATCTGAGCCACTGGTTTAATCCCTATTCCTTAACATTTTAAAATTGTTGCTTTAGTTAGAGATGTGAATCCAACATATCAATCAAATGTATTTATAAAGCCCTTTTTACATCAGCAGATGTCACAAAGTGCTGTACAGAAACTCAGCCTAAAACCCCAAACGGCAAGCAATGCAGATGTAGAATCACAATGGCTAGGGAAAAACTCCCTAGAAAGGCAGGAACCTAGAAAGAAACCCAGAGAGGAACCAGGCTCTGAGGGGTGGCCAGTCCTCTTCTGGCTGTGCCGGGTGGAGATTATAAGAGTACATGGCCGAAAAGGCCAGATTGTTCTTCAAGATGTTCAAACATTCATGGATGACCAGATGGGTCAAATAATAATCACAGTGGCCGTAGAGGGTGCAAAAGGTCAGCACCTCAGGAGTAAATGTCATTTGGCTTTTCATAGCCGAGCATTAAGAGGTCGTAATATATTATTTGTTAACTTGTCGACTATTTAATAGGCTATTTACTGTATTGCGAAAATGTCATTGAATTGTGTATCAAATATCAACATTTGAAGGATATGTACTGTATCTTTTGTGCTACCGATTTAGTCTGGCTCTAATTAAAAATGGATATGTGTTGGCTTCACCTCTCCGTCTCAACCAAAGTTAAAGAATAGGACTAAATCAAATCAGACTTGATTTAAAGTGCAATTCAATTTAGTCAGTCTTTTAACTTGTATTTTAGGTTGAGATGGAGACGTGAATCCAAAGCATCGATTGTTCATTTGTAGACAAACCGGGAATTAAAAAGGCAGACTAAGTCAGTGGAACAGATGGAACTATTCAGTCTGTCTACAAATTAACCATTGATACGTTGGATCCACATCTCCATCAACAACCAAAAATCTGAGTTAAAGAAGAGGACTAAACTCTAATTCAACTTTAAATGCACTATTCTTCAACTTTGATTTTCGGTTGAGATGGAAGAAGTGAATCCAACGTATTCATGATTAACTTGAAGATTACGTTTGAATTCAAAGTTTGAAACCCTAGACTTATATGTGTTGTCTATTTGTCGTTGAACACTGGGTTGAATTGAAACAATAGCTGCTGATGACTTTGCAAATGCTATATAGGCCTAAATAGTGTAATTGATGATACAGTATTTAACTTATGAAGTATGGCTACATTTCATTTGCTCTGTTAAACCTACTCTTTGGAATGACAAATAGCAACAGTGAATACATTTAGTTATTAAGGGATCTCTCAATAATCATTCTCACGATGGCACATTGGAAGTAGTCATTGACAAAAATAAAAGCTGGGCTTGGATAAAACCCTGGAAGGGAGACCAAAATGAATAGGAGATCAACTCTCCAGTAGGAGGTGCTGCCCAGCCTATAGATTGTTTTTAATGATAATGAATATAGTTGAACAGCTGATGTTGTTTCAAAAGGTACAAATTCAACATATTTTAGGTTTGTCTGTGTTGAAAATTGGCCACAATGATGACATAATCCTGTGGTTGAAATTTCACCCTCAAAACAACAGTTCACGTTGATTACTTTTTCAAGTTCTATGTATTGCCCAAGTAGATTCCATGTCACAATTGATTCAACCAGTTTGTGCCCAGTGGGTTATGATGCTCTTAGGTCTGGGATATCCCAGACTAACTCTGTACTAGAAATACAGTAGTAAGCATTTACAAACTTTGTAAAGCACATACTTAGTCAATTGCTAAAGCACAATGATTGCCATATTGTTTATTTTAGACTTAATGCTGTGGTGTAAAGTGCTTAAGGAAGAATACTTTAAAGTACTACTTAATTCGTTTTTTGGGGTATCGGTACTTTACTATTTATATTTTTGACAACTTTTACTTTACTATATTCCTAAAGAAAAGTATGTTCACTTTTTACTCCATACATTTCCCCTGACACCCAAAAGTGCTCGTTACATTTTGAATGCTTAGCAGGACAGAAGATGGTCCAATTCGCACACTTATCAAGAGAACATCCCTGGTCATCCCTACTGCCGCTGATCTGGTGGACTTACTAAACACATGTTTGTTTGTAAATTGTGTTGGAGTGTGACCCTGTCTATCCATAAAAATAAAAATAAATATGTGCCATCTGGTTTGCTGTCTCGTCCTGACCATAGAAAGCCTGTATTTTCTATGGTAGAGAAGGTCAGGGCGTGACTAGGGGTATTAGTCTAGTTTATTATTTCTATGTGGGGCTCTAGGTTTAATTTTCTTTGTTGGGGTTTGTGTATGATTCCCAATTGGAGGCAGCTGGTAATCGTTGTCTCTAATTGGGGATCATATTTAAGTTGCATTTTTCCACCTGTGGGTTATCGGATATTGTTTGAGTTACTGTGTTTTGAGTTAGTGCACGTAGCACCTCTTGTCACAGTTCGTTGTTAGTTTATTGTTGCTAAGTTTCACTATTAAAATATTATGTGGAACTCAACATACACTGCTGCGCCTTGGTCCGTCTCTACATACGAATGTGACATTTGCTTAATATAAGGATTTTTTATTATTAGTACTTATATTTTAGCAACTACATTTACTTTTGATACTTAAGTATATTTCAAACCAAATACTTTGACTTTTACTCAGTACTATTTTACTGGGTGACTTTTACTTTTACTTGAGTAACTTTCTATTAGGGTATCTATACTTTTACTCAAGTATGACCATTGGGTACTTTTTCCACCACTGTTTTAATGTAAATGTTTGCCAAAACTAGACTAACTCCTGGCATATATTTATCCACTTTAAAAAGCTTACTTACATAGGCAGAGACTTTTGTTTTATAATGCATGAGTTGCATCTCTAGGTCTGAGGAATTTCATATATATAATTTCACATGTGTAATACCCATCTGTTCACCTGCAGCTCCTCCTGAGCTGAACCCACTGGAGCATGAGGAGTTACCTATGGGCACTCCGACCTGGCGTGACGCCCCAGACACCTTTTCTGCAGTACCGGAGACGCCCAGAGAGAGGCAGCATGGCTCTTTCAACCTAGTCACTCCGCTGCCCCTGTCCTTTGTCAAACCGAACGACTTTGTCACCCTCTGCCGGGCAAGGATGGACAACAGAGATGTGATTCTACGGACACTTAAAGGTAACATTCTTTGATATACATTGGAGTTATAAAATAGACGCTCCCATCCAGAGACTGACAGTCAGTGTATTGTAAGACCTTCAGGCTTATGAGTATAAAACCTGAAATGTTGGGGATGTTACCTGGTCTTGGTGTCACTTTGACATCTGATCGATATTCAAATCAACAGACCTAGGCCAACCCATAACAAAAATGACTACATTTCCCTTCAGTAGCCTACTGACAGATATAGAAGGGGAAAAAATACAACACATTCGGTGTGTTTGAGGGGATCCGTTTGAGCAAAGCGAGGCACAGACTCACTAGTCTTGAAACCATATTGAGTAGTTATGAGGGATGTTAGGTCATTTGTAGATCAGTGATTCTACGCAGTCCAACTGCAATGTAGTAAATCTCAACATGCACCTGTTCTCCCCCAGAGACCGCTGATGCCAGCGAGCGCCAGTCCTTCCTGGGCTTTGCCTCCTTTCTGTCTGAGCTGGGGCCCCACCCCTTTCTGCCTGGTCTGATAGGCGTGCTCTCCCTACGTACCCCCCTCATCACCGTGATGGAGGAACTGGAGCACAGGGACCTGCTGGGGTTCCTATGGAGGTGTCGACAGGTATGGTACTCCCATAGAGATGGATAGAGGTCTCAACTTTATATCTATGACCGCATGGGCAGCGCCATTGAGGCTACCGCCCATAGAAATCCCCACCCAGTTGACTACTTTAAAATGGGTGAAGCACAGTGGAAGCCCTCAATGGCAATGCCCATGCTAAAATGGCTTATGTCCATGATGAGTCCTCTATATAACTCTATGGGTACTCCTACATTGCCAAATAGCTGGGGATGTTCAATAGGGAGAACACGGTTTTAAACAGAGTGAAACGAAGAGGTAGCCTAGATTGTTTCACCAAAACGTTTTGCTCCAGACTGGAGTATACTGACCATGATGCTGATGTGTTAGGGACGGGTCTTAGCCAGAGATCTGCCTTGCACAACCTTTACGTAAATCGTGAATTGTCGCCTGGTTTGCCTGAACATTCGAGTTGTACGTGGATCTCAAGAGGCTGCGCAAACACTCTGTAATCATTTAGACTACAGTGAATATGGACATGACCATTAGTGATAGTGAGAATGGAGACTCACAGTGCTGTTTCTTGGCAGGACACAGGCGGGGAGTCCCCATGCGACATCACAGAGAAGCGCATCTTCACCATGGGAGGACAAGTGGCTTCTGCTCTGGTTGGTCTTTCTCTCTCTCTCTCTCTCTCTCTCCTTTCCATCCATCTCTGTCCGTATGTCTACAATTGAAAATTATAGTTCAAGTTGAGTGCATATGCTATGAAAATGCCGATCTAACGATTCCGTCATTCTTATTCAGAACTGTGTAAGCACTTTGGGACAACTGCTGATGTAAAAGGGTTAATGCATGCATATCATTTTAATTTATAAGTAGAGCCAATAGTTTTACCTCATCAAGTCGTGTGTTTAGGAAAAACTCCTGGCCTTACCTACTTGATTTGTCTGTATGAATGGCTTTTACATGCTTGAATGTCCCATAGCCATTGTAAAACAGCATCCTCTCTATTTGTGCATTCAGGAATACCTGCATGGTCAGAGCTGTATCCATGGCAACGTTGGAGCTCGGAGCGTGTTGGTTGGCAGAGACCTGACAGCTAAACTGTGGGGATTGGGTCCAGCATACCGCAGGAAAACACAAGCAGGAACTCCAGGAGAGCTGGAAAACACCGAGACGAGGAAGTGGCAGGCTCCAGAAGTATTGGCAAGGAGACTTGTCAGTCAAAGCAGTGACGTGTAGGTCGCCAATCTGATTGGACATATAATATGAAATAGTCATGAGACTTTTATCGTTGACAGTGATCTCTCAACCATCCTTTTTTGCAGCTGGTCTTTTGGCATCCTGCTCCATGAAATGGTGACACTCGGTAAATGCTTTTCTAAATAAATAATCTATCATTACCGGTCTGTTAAACTGTTACAACCATCACAAATGTTATCCCACGGATATAATGTTTATCATGTACACGCACCCTAATAATCTCATTTAATCCTCCACTTTGTAGGTGACCCACCATTCCCTAAAGTCATGGCCAATGATCTTCTCCAATACCTCCAGAGAGGAAAGACTCAGAAGAGACCCGCTAATTGTTCTAACTCACTGTAAGCGACTACATTAAGTAATAATCCGTTAATAATGACCTAGTACACCACAGAAAACATATAACAGTACTAGTTCTTAGACAGTGATACAAGTGGCCACAATGATCCCCACAAACCAGTTAAAATTGGTTCCAAAAGCTACTGTACCTTTTTCAGGTATTCCATAATCAAGTCCTGTGGCCAGTTCGCTCCACACGAGCGCCCTGCATTGGCTGAAGTGGTCCGGAAGCTTCAATCAGGAGAGAAGAGTGCCAACGATAGGCCAGTTCTTCGAGTGCCTGGGCCACTGGACATTGAGAAGTACCTACACGAGGCGGGATATGGAGAGGCCTACAATTACACTGTTCTCTGATTGGCTCCTGGGCTTCTTGTTAAAATCTAGGTCATAAATTCAGTGTCGCTTTTTCACATTACCGTGAAGACTGCTGGAAGAGCGTTTTAAATGTCAAAACACCAAATCTTGTTTTTCTTTAGGTGCCATACTATCCGCAATACAATGTGAGAGACTGAAGAAACACTCAGGTATCAGGACATAACTATACTGAACAAAAATATAAACGCAACATGCTACAATTTCAACGATTTTAAAGAGTTACAGTTCATATAAGGAAATCAGTCTAAATGAATTAATTAGGCCCTAATCTATGGATTTCACATCACTTGGCAAGGGGCACAGCCATGGATGGGCATACACCCACTAGGGAGCCAGGCCCAGCCAATCATAATGAGTTTTTCCCCATAGAAGGGCTTTATTACAGACAGAAGTAATCCTCAGTTTCATCAGCTGTCTGGGTGGCTGGTCTCAGATGATCCCACAGGTGAACAGGCCAGATGTGGAGGTCCTGGGTTGGGTTGGAGGTGGTTTATGGTAGAGAAATTAACATTAAATGATCTGACAACAGCACTGGTGGACATTCCTGCAGTCAGCATGCCAATTGCACCTGCCCTTAGAACTTGAGACATCTGTGTTGTGACAAAACTGCACATTTTAGTGGCATTTTATTGTCCCCAGCACAAGGTGCATCTGTGTAATGATCATAATGTTTAATCAGCCACATCTGTCAGGTGGATGGATTATCTTGGAAAAGGAGAAATGCTCACTAACAGGGATGTAAACAAATGTACATTTTTGTTCAGTATGTATGTATATACAAAGCATTCTGCTTTTTCCATGACAGACTGACCTAGGTGAACGCTATGATCCTCTTTGATGTCAATTGTTAAATCCACTTCAATCAGTGTAGATGAAGGGGAGACAGGTTAAAGAAGGATTTTTAAGCCTTGAGACAATTTAGATATGGATTGTGTATGAGTGTCATTCAGAGGGTGAATAGGCAAGATGCAAAATGTAAGTGCCTTTGAATAGGGTATCATAGTAGGTGCTAGGTGCACTGGTTTGTGTCAAGACTGGCAATGCTGGGCCTCCCGAGTGGCGCAGTGGTCTGCCACTTGAGATCCTGGTTCAAGTCCAGGCTCTGTCGTAGCCGGCCGCGACCGGGAGACCCATGGGGCGGTGCACAATTGGCCCAGAGCCATCCGGGTTAGGGGAGGGTTTGGCCGGCAGGGATGTCCTTGTCCCATCGCACACTAGCGACTCCTGTGGTGGGCCGGGTGCAGTGCATGCTGACACAGATGCCAGGTGCATGGTGTTTCCTCTGTGACACATTGGTGCGGCTGGCTTCCGGGTTAAGCGGGCATTGTGTCAAGAAGCAGTGCGGCTTGGTTGGGTTGTGTTTTGGGGGACGCACGGCTCTCGACCTTCGCCTCTACCGAGTTGCCGTGACTGAAGACTGGATACCACGACAAAGGGTAAACGTTTTTTTAAAGATTACAAAAAAATAAAAGAACGACAATGCTGCTGGGTTTTTCTTGCTCAACAGTTTCCACCGTGTGTATCAAGAATGGTCAACCACCCAAAGGACATCCAGCCAACTTGACAACTGTAGGAAGCATTGGCGTCAACATCCTTGTGGAACGCTTTCGGCACTTTGTAGAGTTCATGACCTGACGAATTGAGGCTGTGCTGAGGGAAAAAGGTGTGGGTGCAACTCAATATTAGGAAGGTGTTCCTAATGTTTGGTATAATCAGTGTATGTATGTATATATATTTATATATTTATCCACTGTCTATATACTGAATATCTATGTGGCTCCAACGGAAAACCAAATGAACCTTCCCTGCAGGCTACAATGCCAGTGTCTTCCAAGGCCCTACTTGGGTCTCTCTCTCACACTAGCAGATATATAATTCTACATGTAAACTGTGGCCACTCACACTTTAACCCTTTAAACAACCACCAGTCTGCAATTTAGTCAAATAGAAATGGCTGAGTTTCTCATCATCATAAAATCTAGCCCAGCAGGGAAGGTAAGTTAAAGGGAAAATCCACTCAAACAATCTTTTGGTATCCCCCCACATTAGCCCACTTTTAATACAGTCCCAATATGTTTTGCATGTCAGCCGTTTTGAAGATATTCAAGAAGTGTCACCAGCCACATCATCATAATGATGCATCGTACATGTATATCATATATCACTTGATTTTCCCTTTGAGGGATCTGTCGTACCACAAAGCAAAGTGCTCCTTTCTTTATGTTCTTAGTTGAGCCGGGATCCCTGCCTAACAAATGTGCCTTAACAAACTCAGAAGTCTTAACCAGCCATAGGACTGTCACGTAAAGAGCACCGCTAGCTATTACACATACGTTCAGTCTACACAACACTCATCACTTCAGTTGCAAAATAAAAGCACTACCACTTCTGCGTGTTGTCCTAGTAGTTGGTTTATTATTATTTTTTGCATGATATTGACCTAGCCTTCGCCAAGCTTTAAATTTAAAAACACACAATTAGCAGAGCACCTAATCATAAGATTATTGATTATTCATAATAGCCACAGTCATTGCTACTGTCACAAGAGCCTTGGATAGGTGCAAGTTATGAGGAAAGCTATGAGGAAGACCACAACCCAGGGTCATGTTCATTAGGGCACGCAGCATGAAAATGACTGATTCTTATTGGATAAGTCCAGGTAGTCCCTCTCTGTTTCAGTCAGTTTCCTTCCGTTTGATGCCTAATGAGCACGACCTTGGTGACATTTTCTATCCCTACTGTAAATAGCTCTTCCTGTGTGTAAAACTGCAAAGACCTTACTTAAGATTAAGGATTGAACTTCTTTCTTTTTTTTTCGCCTAAACTGACATACCCAAATCTAACTGCCTGTAGCTCAGGACCTGAAGTAAGGATATGCATATTCTTGATACCATTTGAAAGGAAACACTGAAGTTTGTGGAAATGTGTAATTAATGTAGGATAATATAACACATTACATCTGGTAAAAGATAATACAAACCAAAAAACATGCGTTTTCATTATTTCCCTATAAATAATTTATTTCTAGATGGCCGGGCGGGGTGGGTGTGGTGCTAGAGACAGCAGTGGGGTCAAACTGTAGAAACCAGTTACTACATTTGAATATAAAAATGGATTTCTTCAAACAAAACTACACTACATTTTATCTCTGGGACCCTCAGGATGACAAATCAGAGCAAGATTACTGAATGTAAGTACATTATTTACCTTCAGAGGTGAATGTATCACCAGTTGCCGTGATAAAAGTGTTTTGTTGTTGTGCACTATCCTCAAACAATAGCATGGTATTTTTTTTCCTTTAATAGCTACGGTAAATTGGACACTGCAGTTAGATTAACAAGAACTTAAGCTTTTTGCCCATATAAGACATGTCTATGTCCCGGAAAGTTTGCTGTTGTATACAATGTTTTCTAGTCACGTTATCGCATATTGAGCAACAACCATCCAGGTTAAGGGACACCGATCCCGTTTAGGTAAAAAAAGAAAAACATTTAAAATAAGCAGGAGGGCATATAATCTAAAACATGTTGAGAAAACTGAAGTAGCCTATGGGATGGTATCACTTGGATCGGGTATCCCTGTACTTCAGATCCGCATAGCTTATTGTTGCCACTTCACAGACATTTTAAAAAGGACGTTTTTTAATATAAATCCTGTGCACCAATTGTAAGTTACTTGCTCATTTCAGCGGACAGAACATGTCTCCCTCTATTTGTCAAGTTTCTTAGGCCAATATATTAGCTACTCCCCAGTAATGGTTGGCAAAGGCAATGTGTCCATTGCTTTACATGACCTTACCATTCATAACAACTCGTAAAAATAAGGAATGATATGAAACACGTTGTTTTTTAAACGGACGTCTCCGTTCTAGTACTATTTTTTCGATCATCGAAACTACTTAAAGGCCACAACTTCCACAATGATTTTCTACAGCGTAAACAAAGGCAGTCCAGCCAACAAAGGTATATTTAAATATATAGGCAAATATTACACACATAAAGGGTTTGCTCACTCACTCACATAATATAACATAATACTCCACATTTAAGGTCCACATTTTGTGGATAGAAGGCTCATTTTCTCCGCTTTTCATTCTGTTTGTTTTGACAAAACATAGTAAAACCAACAGGGACCCCACTTAATACAGTTCAAAAGTATTTCAACAGCCATATTGTCACCTCCTTTCTCTTCTTTCTCTCCTTTTTCTCTTGGGAGTACCTCTCCTTTCCTCCGTTCATTCTTCCTCTCAGTCTCTCAGGTTGTTGATATGGGCACAGATCTTGAGGGCGGGACCGAGCTTGATGTTCATGGTGGACATGAGATGCTCCTCTCGGAGTAGCAGCAGGGCCTGTCCGTCAATCTCCTGCGACAGGAAATGGTCCGCCAGCTCCTCACAGCCTGGGTGAGGAGAAAAGGAGGAGAGGAGAGAGAAAGAGGGAGGTTGGGAGTAAGAGAGGGCGGGAAAGAGAGAGAGGGAAGGGGAGATAGTAAGCAAGACAATAACATGAACAGCATTTACAATGGTGAAAATCTAATAGCAATGGCCTGCTACCTCAACATCATAGAATAATAGAGGGATTTAAAAAAGCACACAAAAAAAACATGCAAGATAACTGTAATTCTAGATTTCAAAAGCAACAGAAACACAGAGTAGCATTTGGGTGTTGTTGCATGACAACGCATGTCCTTCTAAGCTGACGGTATCAACCAATGATGTCTATAGTAAGTGAAGTACAACATAGAGCTCATCTCTGTGGTACCAACCTTGCAGAGATGATATGAACTGAGACACTTCCTCCACACTCCACTGGGCGGGGCTGCCGGGCAAGAAGTGGGGCGCCTCCGAGCCCTCCAATCGGAGTGTGGGCGGAGGCTGGTGGCAGGAAGAAGAGGAGGCCGGGGAGAGGGACATGGGATCGTCCTCGTCCTCCCCGCAGCTGGAGACGTCCTCCGAACGGCTGGACTCGGAGCGGCACTGTAGACAGTGAACCAGGACTTTGTGAGAGGTGCGTGTGCAACAGGGTAGTCACAACATGGCCACGCTTGAACACGACAAATATGGCATTACCGTTTGACAAGCAGATTTTTAGGCTATTTGAGGACAGAAAGGTAAACGTTTAAATTAGGGTTAGTGATTTAAACCCATCTAGAAACCACCCTACTTTCCACCTTTTCTAGTTTGGACAGACAGCGATTACAGGTCTCTTCAGTCATCCATGCCAGCTCATAAACAAGTGTACAACTATCAATGATCAACTGACCATTACCTTAACTGGTAAGGGTCTCCCGGCTATTTTGGCACTGGCGATCTCGGAGCTGGTCCTGTGGGGGACCCTCCTCCTCAGGACCCCGTCCTCGTCAGAGTGGGAGAGGTGACCCCCCTGTCGCAGGCGGAAATGCTGGCTGCAGCTCACATTATACCTGGAGCAACACGGAGGAATATAGTAGGGATACACTGAGTGTACAAAACATTAAAGACACCTGCTCTTTCCATGACATAGACTGATGAGGTGAATGCAGGTGAAAGCTATGATCCCTGATTGATGTCACGTAAATTCTCTCCAAACAGTGCAGATAAAGGGGAGGAGACAGGGTCAAGGATTTTTAACCCTTTAGACAATTGAGACATGGATTGTGTACGTGTGCTATTCAGAGGGTGAATGGGCAAGACAAAATATTTAAGTGCCTTTGAACAGGGTATGGTAGTAGGTGCCAGGCGCACCGGTTTGAGTGTGTCAAGAACTGCAACGCTGCTGGGTTTTTCACGCTCAACAGTTTCCAGTGTGTATCAAGAATGGTCCTCCACCCAAAGGACATCCAGCCAACTTGACACAACTGTGGGACGCATTAGTCAACATGGGTCAGCATCCCAGTGGAAAACCTTCGACACCTTGTGGAGTCCATGCCCCGGCTAATTGAGGCTGTTCGGAGGGCAAAAGGGGGAGCAACTCAATACTAGGAAGGTGTTCCTAATGTTTTGTACACTCAGTGTATACTGACAAATAGTAGACATACAGCAGGGAATTTGTACCTCTTGGAACAGGTCAAGGAGCAGAAGCGCTTGGTCCCTCTAAACTGTCTGGCTGGGGCGAAGCTTTTGCAGTACTCACACTTCAGCACTGGGAAGAGAACAGGAAAAGGTTTAAAGAACGATACCAATTGCAGTTTGTGGTCAAACCAGAGGCTTCGATGGAAACGTGACCCGGGACTGTGGTCTGAGCCGAACCTGTAGCTGTAGTCACAGTCTCAGGCTGACTAGAGTCTAGATTGTCCATGGCCAAATCTTCTCTAGCTGGCTCCTTGACTGGCCCACTCACCTGTCAATCAAAATACAGGAACAAATGTGTGGTGTTCAACATTACTGATTACAGGGAATTAATGAGAATAGTGTTTACAGTACATGCCACTACTTCTACAGTACATGTCATTATTTATATCAGGTGGTATATATCCGAAAAGGGTACGAATGAATGTTGTATATGAGAGCTACAACTTCTCCAAAAACAACAAATCCCAAGGTGAATACTGTATGTACAGGGAAAGGTTCAGCTCCCTCCTGGATGACGAAGCCTTCTATGAGGTGGGTGAGGACGTGGGGTTTGACCACAGCCTGTTGAGGGGGGGCTCTCTCCCCCTGGCCACCCCCCATACGGGACATCGAGAGAGCAGGGGAACGAGAGGGAGAGGGAGAAAGTGGACCAGAGCCTTAAGAAAAGAAGGGTGGGGGGGGGGAGAAAGGATTTTATCATTTATTTTTGAAAAATTTTAACCAAGTCTGCCTGGCCACAGTGGCTAAATCTGTGCAAACGTGAGGTTTTTGGAATCATGCATAGGTATTGATCCAAGGGGATTTGTCAGTTTGGTGGCTGGGCCAAGGTGGAAAATGGTCTCCTTGCACTCTTATCCTTTCCTCCTTTCAGTGGTCGTAAATGAGAGGAATGAGAAAGGCAAAGTATTGAAGACAAGTGGGCCCATTTATTAGTGGATTACTTACCTGCTTCCGTGGCGGAGGAGGAGAGGGCAGGGGAGTGTTCACTCATTGGAACAAGGTGGGGAGGAGGGGCACCATCTTCGTCATTGGCTGCGACTGACTCGGATTTCCTCTTCATCGACTTACCCTGAGAGGAATGTCATGCATTCACAAATGGAATCGACAACCACTACGTTGTTTAGAAACATCAGTAAATTGTAGTGTTATCAGTGCTATTAGTAATGAACAACTCACCTGGGGAGGCTGAGAACACACAGACTCTCCATTGGCAGCCACTACTGTGCTGCTCGCCTCAACCAAAGGCAGGGGTAAAGTGTGGGAGGAATGGGAGAGGGTGGGAGGAGAGATGGCTGCCTGGGACTGAGAGGAGTTGTTGCTGGCCAAGGTGCAATTTGGACTTGGCTTCAGCCCAGGTCTCTGATTCTGATTGGCTTGCGCATGCACGTGAGAGATGTGGGCCAATGGGAGGGTTTCCTGGGCTGATTGAAGGCTCTTTAAATCCGTCCGTCGGTTTATCACCCCTCCCTCTCTGGAAGTGATGGAGGCCACCATGGTGAGAATGCTGGCTCTGCTGGAACTACTCAGAAGAGTAGCTCCATCCTGGGAACAGGTGTTCCGGGCCTGGACCAAGGCCAAAGCCTGGGGGCTTCCTATGGAGCTCTGCCTGGCTCCTACTATCTGGACTGGGATGTGCGGCGGAGGCTGGGCAGCACTAGTCTGATTGTTGGCGGGGGGTGCGGGGAGGATGGGAGGCGGGTTGCGGGATGGCAGTTGCAGGGGCATACGGAGACCCTGTTGAGTTTTGGGCTGGATTGGAACGGGACCGTTCCCGTGGCCTCCCTTGTCATTAACAGTGCTTTTCTGCAGAGGCTGAACCACCAGTGTTTGAGTACTAACATTGGGCTTGATGGTGGCAGCAGCCACCTGGTAACTGTGGGGCTGGGCGGGCGCATTGGAGGTGGGCACCAGAATGTGCGTCGCCGTGGCGGCGGAGGTAACCGTGGTGATAGCCCCGCCCCGGCCAAAGTTGGGTCCGGAGAGGAGGAGCTGTGAGAGTGGGACAGAGGTGGAGGGTGAGGAGGGGGTGTTGGAGTGGTGGTTGCCCGTCTTGAGGTTGAGAGAGGACAGGTTGGCGTTGGAGCTCTGGATGTAGGTGGGGATCTTGATGTGGGACTGTTGCTGTTGGGTTGGTTTAGTGGTAGACTGTGGAGTGGACTGGTTGAACTGCTGGTGAGATGACTGGACAAGGGGGTAGGTCGCTGGGAAAGAATGAGGAAGGAAATGAATAACTAACAGGTAAGGAAGTATGCTAAGTATGTAAGGCTAGGTATGCTGCGATTTCACTCCCCACCTGGTTCACCCCTCACTGGGGTTCCAGTCTTGACCCCGACCCCCTTGGGACTGCTGACACATCGCAGAGCCAGGTTCTGTACCTGGCCCAGAAAGAAAGGGGTAGATGAGTGTATGACGATTGATGGAAAGAAGAGGCCAGAGAGAGGGATGCAAGAGAAGAAAAATCTAGTTTCACCAATTTCAGAGCCCAATACTGTAGTTTGACTGCACGAATATTCATTTTGCCTGGTCCCAGATCTGTTTGTGCTGTAATGGCCACAGGAACAGGCAAGACAGCACCAACAGGACTGGGAACGAGGTATTCTAGATTACATCACTAAAGCAGGACTCACTCCAATGTTCTCAGTCACGAATACAAAGTTGATCCATACCTGGTCATTGTCTGATTGGTTGCTGGAGGAAGTAGGTGTATCTTCCCGTTGTTGCTGCTGCTGAGTCTGCGGCTGCTGGGTGACTGTTGCCATGGCAGTGGTTGCCGTGCTACCAGGCATAAAGATGAGCTGGGAGGAGAGGGGAGACCTCAGAGACCGGTTCACCTACAGTATAACAAAAGAGACTGTCAATCAAAGAGTCCTTTCATGGAGGCAAATGACAAAAGCTGATACTCTTGAGCCAAGCCCAAACCAAACCAAGCTAAGCTGTACTAGGGCTGTTGTGGTGACCGTATTACCGCCACACAGGCGGTTGGTTACCAGTCATGAAGGCAGTCAAATTCCACGTGACCGTTTAGTCACAGTAATTAGGCTTCTCTGACGCTGCTGATGGTCATTAGTAGCCCACCAAACTTGCTAACTGCCTGGTACTCAGCACTCTATTGTCCCTCTAATCACTCTGACATCAATGCAAATGTCATCAAAAATCTAATGAAACACTTAATGAGAGCCCATGAGCTCATGTTGCGCAACATTTCTATAGGCTATGCAATTGCGTGAGAAAACAGAGTGATGGCCTCTATTAAAAAGAGGAGGATCCCATCAGCTTTCCATAGGCTAGGCCTACTATATTTATTTCTCAACTTTCCTAATATTAAGCAAATATTAAGCACATTGCTTATCTTTACAACAGGAGTATAGCCTACCTGGCTGGGATGAGTGTCCTCCATTCGCTATTTAAGTGCAGAGATGACATGTATTTTTTCCCCTGCCCCTGTTTCGAGACATGTGCATGATAATGGTCCATTCTAAATCAAAACGGATTTCACACATATATTATTTAGTATAGGTAAAGACAAAATTAAAGAATAGTCTGATGGGTGACAATATTAGCTTATCACTTGTGAATTATATATTATCACTTGATGCCCATCCTAAGGCAAGAAACAATGCCCTTTTTTCTCTTCGAATCATAGTCCACACCTCATGTAGCCCAAAGGCCTATATGTTTTGATAAGGTTTGTATCACAACTAACGTGGTCAAATAGAGCTTAACTGGCATAGATAAGCAGCGCGTGAGTTTCGAGATTCAAGTTTGGGTAAGATAACCATAAAAATGCACCTTTATAATAAAAGCACTTTTAATAATGGTGTTTTCCCACTAATGGAACATTCACACTTATAGCTTACTGCTGTGAGCGCTTATAATGTGAAGAAATAGCCAAATAGTTTATCAACATTTTAAGTTAAAGGTTCTGATCTGTTGCTTCAGCCACATTGCATAAAACTTTTTGTTGATGCTAGCAGTTAATTTATTTGGCATCTATCACATCCCACAACTGTCCCAGACTATGTTTGGAATATTTATTTCTCACACAGAATAGGTCAACTTTTGTACTATGGGGATAGTAGATTGATATAAACTAGTGCTTTTTCTGTTCGTTAGGCCTACTTATCTTGTTGGCTGACGAAAAGTAAATGTGGACAGTTTTTCCAATATCTTCAATATGTGTGTCTGTCTTCACTTGTAGCCTGTGAGAAAGACCAGATCACATGGAGAGTGGTGTGAGTGAGAAGTGCTTTGGAACAGGCAGTACTCAGGGAGAAGGGGTGCAAAAAGCATGGATTTTTTAGGGTGAATTATGGCCACACAACGGGGATTGTGCCGGAAATTCGAGATTTGTTTCTCAAATTGTGAACGAGAGACTGACGAAGTGTGTACAGTCTGCGCTAAAAACAAAGCAGAGCTCATGCCTTTCAAGTGACTTTTTCAAATCATTATTTGTCGCATCAAAACATTTAGTTGGTAGACCAATTAAAGATACATTAATAACTCTAAATTAAGCATATAGGAGTACCTATTTCTATGTTAACCCATCAACAAAGAATAGTCGCATGTGCGCACTCCCTCAAATCCTTCGGCAAAAATATGCTTTCTATTTTATTCAGCTTTGTTCAATTGTATACTTCATACTATAAAATAATGCCATGGAATTCTATGCAAATCTTGTCTGCTAAATGAACTAGTGTAGCCCACAGACATATGGCATAGCCAGATCAGGGCCTAACATAAGGACAACTCAGAGTATGCTATTCTCAAAAACCAATACCCCCAATTTCGTGATATCCAATTGGTAGTTACAGTCTTGTTCCATCGCTGCAACTCCCGTACGAACTCGGGAGAGGCGAAAGTCGAGAGCAATGCGTCGCGTGATTCAACCCGGATCTGAAGTGACACCTCAAGCTCTGCAGTACCTTAGACCGCTGCGCCACTAGGGGGGGCCCTAGAGTTTGCTATTCTGTTCTTCTGAAATAGACTACATTTTCTTCATATCATGTTTCTTTAGACCTGTCTAAAATAAATACTGGATTTATTGTGAAGGTGTAGGCTATATTACATTGATTTATTAGACTTTTTAAAATGTAGATGTTCCAAAGGTCTGCCTCAGTGGCTTGTAGGCTATGTGTGGAAGCCAGGAGATGCTGGCTTTAATTACCATGAGATCGACAGTTATCTGCTTGACAATCATCGGCTGACTAGATTTCTGGACCGCCACAGCCCTAAGTAGTACTGTGCTGACCTGTTTATGCATCCACCATAATGGAACTAAGCCAGCAAAGTTTTGTTCGTGTCGGCCTTATAGTGTGAATCAGGCAATAGTGCATGGGTTCTCACTCTCAGATACATCTGTCCCTGTCCTGCCGTGTTTCCGCCCAGCAGCACTGATTGGCTTATAGTGGATGTCGCGGAGGAGCCTGGGCCTATAGCGCGGGTGCTGGTTATGGCACCACCCCCAGAAGTGGTTACATTCACCTGAAGAGGAAAGGGAAAAAAGGGGATTTGAGAGCAATCAAAGCTAACTGTATTGACTATTTTGGAGACGATCAAACAATGCAGGTACCCGTGATTTCAAATATATAGAATGTCATTATCATTCTCAAACAGCAAATTGTGGTTTTAAGTCAATATTACTGGAGTGGCCTCTTTGAAGCTGGATTCTTATCAGTGATTTTGGGTAGCACGCCTACTAGTTGTCATAGATGTGTAAACGTACAGATGTGACTGTGGTGCTTGTGGTCTGAGAGGTGCTGTTGGCGGGAGTGCTGGACTGACGACTGGCAGCAAGGGTGGCCTAGAACAGGGACGAAAGGGACTAACGTCAAAAGCCATTGCCATACCGCAATCGACAGAAGCTCTGTCCTAGTCGAGTTTAGAGCGGTAAAAAACAGATCATGTAGCAAACCTCGTGATGATGTTTCAACATAGTGTGCTGTCATCCTATAGCCTAAACATTTGCAACCTGACCAGGACAACAACAAAAAAAAGCACCCATGCCGTTCTATTCCGAGCATGCATTATTAGTAGGGGTGGTTCATAACGATGCTTCTGTACCTGTTGTACTGCAGCCAGGTTTTGTAGCTGGGCACTGTTGATCTGTTGCTGTAGCATCAGCTGCTGGAAGTACTGCGCTGCGTTGGGCTGCCTCTGCAGCGCCTGAAGGGCCTTCAGTTGCACAAGATAGAAAACAGGGAGAGGGAGTCATTGACATTGCAAAGTCAATAGCCTGCAGGTTGATATATACGAGCGCTTACAGAGTGATAATGCGATAACTACACTACAGGCAGGATTACAGATGACACTGAGTGACACGGAGTACAAATTGGGATTGCCATGTCAGAAAAAGGCGTCAGGCTATACATAATATCCCCATTCATATGCATGCACACCCACCCACAGTTACTGACCTGCACAGCCTGTCTCTCGTACAGGGACATGGAGTTCATTGGAGAGGGGCGGGAGTTCACCCCTGATGGAGTGGTTCCATTGGTAGAGCCCTGGTTTTGGTCCCCATCTGTCTCCATCACTGAGGAAAAGAAGAGGAGCGTTCAATCAAATGCTGACTAGAAAACCATGTCAAAAGACATGGCTATCAGTCACTGGTGGAAGGTAAAGGATTATTCACACTGCAGCTCTGTGGAGAGGTGGAATATATCTGTCATGCCTGGATAACTAACATCTATATTTACATGTTGACATGATATTGTAGCCATCAATCAAGAATGTCATGCCTCCTTTCACTCCTTCTCCTGGCTGTGCTTGCAAACATTTGATTGTCATGCAACATAAATTCAATGGCTAGTAATAAATGCATTATTAGTCGCTTGCAAGGTAAATCATTATTAGCTGGCTAGCTATGAACATGCTATACAGCTCACTTGTTGCACTATAATTAGAAGCAAGTTGAGTGCTGCTAGCCATTACAGTAGTTTGCTAGCTAGCTACAGTACCTAGTTGCAGCCAGTGCTAGCACACAAGCTAGCTACTGTTACTGGTTAGCTACCCGTGCCCATCGTATGCTGCAAATCCATTGCTCACCGTGGACGTCGGTGTATTGCCACTTTTGTTTCTCTCTCGACTTCAATGCGTCGCAGTATGCAACAATTCCTTTTGCACGACGATATTGCAGTACATTCAATTAGGTTGTTGATATTTTGCATAAAATTGTGCGGAGGACAACTCCTCCTTTTGATGTTTGTCCCTTTCCGGCGCAAAGGAATGACGGCGTACATAGGTCGCGTGCCAAAATGTTTTCACAACAACATAGTTACAATGTCATCTCTACCTGCAATAGCAACACGGTTAATATGTCAGTAATTGCAACAGTGTATGTGATGCTCCCTGTTACACTGTAGCTGCATCTTGAAAATACTCCTACAGCCGTGTGCATCCGCTACTATGAACTTGATTACCCCAGTTTTGCTATCATAAACCCATTTCCCAGAAATCATTGTTTCATGTGTGTAAAAATGAAATAAACCGTTTTACCTTCCCATGAACTAAGATGCGTTTGTAAGTAAAGCTACCGTTGCGTTTTTATTTCAAAACAATGTTTAAAAATGTACTTACTTTGGCCGCTTTCCTCCCAAGCTTCAAGCTCTAAGCCTGTCACTCAAAATGGTCTCTCCCAGCATCAACCTAGCCCGAGTCATGTTAAAATACTATTTCCAAGTGAAACACACAAACGATCAAACAGGTATTTCGGTGTAATGCCAGCTGGTGGATGTCAAAAAGAAGGTTAACAAAACATTTATTACCCTTTCACACACAGACACAGTACATTGATTGATTAAACCAAGTAAGATGCTGACTTTGTATTTGCCAAGGATAGTATCTGTACAGAAGATATCAAAGGTTGTGTGTTTGTTAGATGTGTGATGTTTTATTTAACAACAGTATATTCATATATACAAACACAAGTGAAACAAACACACGTGACATATAGGGCTGTATGGTTGTTGTTAGTTTGTTGTAATTTTTCATTATGTCTCATAGGGCATTTCAAAGCCAGATTTATACTGCTTGTGTGATACATTTTTTTCAATACAGGAAAATGACAAAATGGATTCAGTAGTGTGCTTTTCTACACTTCACGTGATCTCGATATTTATGAATTAGACCATATTTTTCAATTCAATATCAATGTTGATTATTTCATCATTTTAATTGTTTATGGCTGGGCTATAGACCTTGCTTAAATGCCTCTTTGTTTGGTGCCTCGTGGAGAATAAGAGTACAAGACTTTGGAAGCAGGAAGAACGTGTTCACACACACACACACACACACACACACACACACACACACATACAGTACACATCAGCTGAAGAAGAGGCACAAATAAGCAGCAGAAACAAGGAACTCACAAACATAATCACCCAAAGTAAACGGAAGGCCATGAAACACAGGCCAGGAACAAAAAGAAACATCAAAGCAATACCAACTGCATTGGTAAAAATCCATTTCAAAACAACATGCTTTTCTGATGTAAAATGGAATAGATTTCTATGACAATATAGGATACAATGATCATCAACTCATAAATACACTTTTTTTTAGGCACACACTGGGGACAGCATAAGGTGGATACTGAACAAGTGGAAGGCATGTGGAAAGTGGAAGAGAGAGGGAGAGTGAGGGAAGCAGTGTTGTGGAGCAGTGGTAAGGGAATTGTTTTTTTTTATTATCCAGTGTCCATTTTGACATAAATAATACTTTAACACAAAGTTAATAGAGTAATGTATGTCAATGCTTCAGTGTATTAATAGGAAACAATCCAATACTTGTTCTCTCTTTCCTTCTCTTTTTCACTCATTGGACGATGGGCACCCCATAAGCCAGAACAAGCCCACATTCAACCACTGCAGTCAACGTATAAATATAATTTTGAAAATACATATTTACAAATAAATTCTCTCCTAACTTTTTACAATAAGTGAATGTGCATAAGGTAACTGAGTATGGTTCAGTTAGTAAAGTACCACAGTCTTGTTAACAGTAGTGAGGGAGGGCTGCCATTGAAGAACGTTTTTTCCTTGGAGGAGAGGTCAAATACTGAATACTACCATCAAAGGAATGTATTTTCCCAGTGCAACACATACACATATCCACAATATGTTATATAAATAAAGAACAAAGCCATGACCCTGTCATCTTTCTAGGCAAAATAAATTGTGAAAGTGCTTGGAGAAAAATAACTACGTCTAATTTACACAACCACAAAAAAAAAGTAATATTTTTTTTGTAACACACATATATATATATATATATATCTATACTACAGTATATCTATACAATAAAATATTTTAATAAATTTCGATTTTTAACAACATTCCACAAGGTTAATCTTCAGACAAAGTGTCACAAAGTAGAGTATAGACTTAAAGGGGAGTCATTAAAAAGCATTGTGCACAAATGCTCACATTTGGTCACAACTAAAGTCCCATTGTGTTATTCCAAATACAGACTGAATAGATAACCTTCATAATCATATTCAAAATTTTTGACTGAATGCTCTCACAGCAGAACAATTCAAAATTACACTCAATTCCACAGAGAAAACCGATGGAGTCCTTTGCTCTCTATGGTTGATTCTTATCGAATCCAAGTTCATAACATCGCGACTCATATCACAATCTATTATAATCTAATATCCAAAATAACTATCTGTCCCCTTAGACAGTATAGTTAATGCAATTCTACTCCCTCAGGTAAATATTTCTCTAATTATTCTTTATGTTGATTCATTTGCCATAAATCGCTTTTTGAAGAGTATATTAGCAATCTTGGAATTTTAATTGATTTCTATTTGGTTAATAAGGTGCACCTAAAGCAAGTTAAAGTGAAATAAGTACCATATCTCTCTCTCTCTCTCTCCCTCTCTCTCTCTCTCTCTCTCTCTCTCTCTCTCCCTCTCTCTCTCTCTCTCTCTCTCTCTCTCTCTCTCTTTATTTATGCAACCATCTGAATGTGATTTTTAGCAGTGGATTCTTATGTTGAGTAGGGTATTAGCATATTATTTTGTTCTCAAATACAACAACTGTTGAAATTAAATGTCAAGTACGATCATTCTGGGATTATTGGGTTATTTAAAAAAGCTATTTCTAAAACCATGAAAGCCAACTAATGCAATTGACCCTAATCTACTGTTTCACTGTTAAAACTATTGTAAACTATTGTTTACCAGAAACACTATTGAGGTTGTTTACTTTGACTAGACCCACTTTGGCTTTACTAAAAGCTGTTTAAATGATGATGCACTCAGGAAAAGAAGGCAACAAAATTAAAATACACATTTTGACCTATAGGTCGAGAAATATATTACACATGACAGAAAGAAATGTGAAAAAATAACACTAATTCATTCTAGCTACTGTATCCACCCAAAAATGTGTGTTGTGGCTTTCCATGTACACGAACGGTATATTTCCCTTCACGTCAAACACTCGTCCCCATGTACCTGAACTGCCAAAGAATTAAGCTTTGATCTGTTTTTGAACCAGCTGACCCCCAACCCTTGACCTTTAAGCATTGACCCAACACAGGATTCTACAAGCTCTCCTGTACAATTGAGTTGGACCTATCCTCTGCTGCTGCCGCCTCCACCAATGGAACCTTCTCCTTGATGGGCGAGGCAGGAAGTGTTACGCTGATACTAGTGGGAGGAGCTCCCACAGAGGTGGCAGGGGGCAGGGTGGCCCCGCCAAACTCACGGGCGATCTCGTCAAAGGTCTTGCCCTTGGTCTCTGGGACTTTGATGAAGGTGAAGATGAAGAAGAAGATGAGTAAGATCATGAAGATGATAAAGACGTAAGGCCCACACAGCTCCTACAGAATTACAAACAAAGAGAGAGAAAAACAGTGGAAGTCAGTAATTAACCTAATTAGTCAGCGTATGATTAATTATCATTTTGACCTAAGTGGAAGTTAGGATTCGTCCCTAATGGGAAACCAAGAGAAACCTCTCGCACCTCCAGTTTGGGAAAGCTGATTCCCACCAGGAAGTTGGCGGTCCAGTTGCAGCAGCCGGCCACTGCTATGGCGGCAGGCCGCGGACCCTGGGAGAAGAGCTCCGCCACTATGAACCATGGGATAGGACCAGGCCCCATCTCAAACATGGCCACGAACAGAAACACTGCCCCAATGCTCAGGTAGCTCAGAGACGAGTAGCCCTTCTACTCAGACAGAGAGAGACAGAGAGAGAGAGAGGGAAGGAATAAAGAAAGAAAGATGGAGGGAAGAGAGGGAAGGAGGGAAGGAGAGAGGGAGGGAAGGAGGGAGCGAGATGGAGATATTCATCAATAATAGCAATGAAAATGAATTAATGTATTAATGACATATCTGTTATGTTGAGTGACAACCAATAGAAACTGACACCCACCAACAGGAGGGCAATAGTCATGAGCAGGGCACTGACGGCCATTCCGGCCAATCCGACGAGATGCAAAGTCCTTCGTCCCGCCCTCTCGACCAGGAAGAGCTGACAAAGACAGAGAATGGAGTTACCATACCGTAAACATACATCACAGAAACACAAAAACCAGAATAAATGCAGCATGTTTTACTTACAGATACCACAGTGAAGACAGTGTTAACAGCTCCTGCTCCAATAGTGGCGTAAATGGGTTGGGTGACACCGGCTGACTCAAAGATACCAGTTGAATAGTAGAACACCTGAACAGGGTTGGTGGAGGGCGACAATAAGATTAGGTTCTTAATTTTATTTTTTAATTATTTTATTTCACCTTTATTTAACCAGGTAGGCTAGTTGAGAACAAGTTCTCATTTACAACAGCGACCTGGCCAAGATAAAGCATAGCAGTGTGAACAGACAACAACACAGAGTTACACATGGAGTAAACAATAAACAAGTCAATAACACAGTAGAAAAAAAGAAAAAAAGAGTCTATATACATTGTGTGCAAAAGGCATGAGGAGGTAGGCGAATAATTACAATTTTGCATATTAACACTGGAGTGATACATTATCAGATGGTCATGTGCAGGTAGAGATACTGGTGTGCAAAAGAGCAGAAAAGTAAATAAATAAAAACAGTATGGGGATGAGGTAGGTAAATTGGGTGGGCTATTTACCGATGGACTATGTACAGCTGCAGCGATCGGTTAGCTGCTCAGATAGCAGATGTTTGAAGTTGGTGAGGGAGATAAAAGTCTCCAACTCCAGCGATTTTTGCAATTCGTTCCAGTCACAGGCAGCAGAGAACTGGAAGGAAAGGCGGCCAAATGAGGTGTTGGCTTTAGGGATGATCAGTGAGATACACTTGCTGGAGCGCGTGCTACGTGTGGGTGTTGCCATCATGACCAGTGAACTGAGATAAGGCGGAGCTTTACCTAGCATGGACTTGTAGATGACCTGGAGCCAGTAGGTCTGGCGGCGAAAATGTAGCGAGGGCCAGCCGACTAGAGCATACAGGTCGCAGTGGTGGGTGGTATAAGGTGCTTTAGTAACAAAACGGATGACACTGTGATAAACTGCATCCAGTTTGCTGAGTAGAGTATTGGAAGCTATTTTGTAGATGACATCGCCGAAGTCGAGGATCGGTAGGATAGTCAGTTTTACTCGGGTAAGTTTGGCGGCGTGAGTGAAGGAGGCTTTGTTGCGGAATAGAAAGCCGACTCTATATCTGCAACAAGGCTACAATCTATGAATAGGAAGCAACATCAAAGTGGTATTTTTATCATACTGTAAAACGCACGTCCATTAAATCATGTATAATCCATCAAATAATCGAAACAAATCTCCCAAACATGCAATGATTGAGAGTATAAGGCATGTTGAATGCAGCTGTTATTCAACTATTCAGCTTTGCATAGGCCTGGGTCGCCTTCATAAGGGCAGACCGTAGCATATCTTTTATTATTGGATACATTCAGATAGTACCTTCCAGTCGCTGCCTTTTTTCTTCAGTTTTGTGCCTAGTGAATGTGACCCTGTATTGTTAAGCTGTCCTCTGAAATATCCTTGGTGACTTTTCAACTATTTAGATTGTGTTTGCACTGTGGCCTCCTGGGAGTCATAGTTCACTCACAGCATTGATTCCGGAGAGCTGCTGGGAGAGGTGGAGCATGACGGCGATGAGGAGCGGCTGCCGATAGGCTGCGGTGCGGAACAGCTCAGGGATGGTCACCTTCTTCTCCATGGCCATCTTGGAACTCTCCTCCTTCATCTCCTGCATGTCTTTACTCACGTCGTCGGAGCCACGCAGACGCACCAGGGCTGGGGGGAGAAAATGGCGGAGTGAGAGGCAGATAAGTTATACTTTAATGTGAAGGACATACAAGTTGTATAAAGAGAGGATGTATTTGTAAAATTGTTAGGTAATGACAATATGTTAAAGAAAATATTGAAATACTTTAGGTGCATAAAACTTTCTTTGTTTTGTACAAGATATCCTACAGATATCCTTTTCTTTGAGGAATGAAGTAAGAAATGTAGCGCAAAGCATCTTTAAAGGCCCGGCGTGATCAAAAATGTGATTTTCCTGTGTTTTATTTATATTTCCACACTATGAGGTTGGAATAATACCGTGACATTATGAAAATTATTCATATTTATGTTTATAACCCCCTTGTTCCTCCCAATTGGTAGTTACGTTCTTGTCTCATGCAACTCGCCAACGGGCTTGGGAGAGGTGAAGGTCAAGTCGAGTCGAGTCATGCGTTCTTAACACACTGCACGCTTAACCCGGAAACAAGTTGCACCAATGTGTTGGAGGAAACAATGTTCAACTGACGACTGAGGTCAGCCTGCAGGCACTCAGCCCACCACAAGGAGTCACTAGAGCGCAAAGAGCCAAGGAAATCCCCACGCCAAACCCTCTAATTGTGCCCTGCTCTATGGGGCTCCAAGTCACGGAAGGCTGTGACACAGCCAGGAATCGAACCCGAGGCTGTAGTGTCGCCTCAGGACTGCAACGCGGTGCCTTAGGCTACAGCACCACTCAGGAGGCCCCTAAATTGTGAAATTATGATAATGCCCTTTTAGATCTCCTGAAATTTCAGTCTGTTTTGGTGGGATAGAGTTTTGGCCTGCCTGGTGACATCACCAGGTAAATGAGTTAATAGACCAATAAGAGAGTTTCAAACCTCGATGACAATAACAGCTCGTTTTCAGTTTTTTCTTCCGTACTCAGACCACTCCAAGACAGTCCTTGCAAAATTATTGCTTGAAAGAATTGCTCTTTGCCAAGAGGCTATTTGTTTCTTTTTGACCAGTTTCATTTAAAACAATCACAGTAAGACACTTAATTGTCAGACAAAAATGATTTGATAACGAGATAAGAACTGCATTGGACCTTTAAAAACACTAGTTGAGTACATTTTCTAGCAGACTAGCCAGTAGCACCAACACTAAAACCGGCCTGCGTTGTAGTTGTTTGTTCAGTAGCTCTCCATGGTCCTGCCAGTTCTTTCATTACGGTACCCATCACATAAAAGACTGACCAAAACATATGTTCCCTTTTTTATTATCTTATTCACCAAAGCAGTGTGTTTGAAACAAAACAGTGTAAAGGAGCTTAGGAGATGCACTCAGGTGACAGTGTGAAATACTGTCGGGACCGATTTCAAAACCTGCTGTTGGCCTATGCTGTGCGTCAGTCAAGGACTCTTTTCTTGGCTCAACAAGCTTCCGTCTCTTCTGGCCTGTCTAAGCCTGTCACTGTATGCGTTTTATTCATGCCCAGTCAGAGGATGGGCATTAATGTCACAGGCCTATATTTGGCATGCACAATTCACATTCAATGGTATTTAACAGTAACTGCATGACCAAAAGTATGTGGACACCTGCTCGTCGAACATCTTATTCCAAAATCGTGGGGATTAATAGGGAGTTGGTGCCCGCTTTGCTGCTATTACAGCCTCCACTCTTCTGGGAAGGCTTTCCACTAGATGTTGGACGATTGCTGTGGGGACTTGCTTCCATTCAGCCTCAAGAGCATTACTGAGGTCGGGCACTCATGTTGGGAGATTAGGCCTGGCTCGCAGGTGACGTTCTAATTCACCCCAAATGTGTTTGATGGGGTTGACGTCATGTCTCTGTACAGGCCAGCCATGTTCTTCCACACCGATCTCGACAAACCATTTCTGTATGGACCTCGCTTTGTGCACAGGGGCATTGTCATGCTGAAACAGGAAAGGGCCATCCCCAAACTGTTGCTGCGCAGAATCGTCTAGAATGTCATTATATGCTGTTGCATTAAGATTTCCCTTCACTGGAACTAAGGGGCCTATCCCGAACCATGAAAAAGAACCACTTACCATTATTCCTCCCCCAAACTTTACAGTTGGCACTATGCAGTCGGGCAGGTAGCATTCTTCTGGCATCCGCCAAACCCAGATTTGTCCGTCGGACTGCCAGATGGTGAAGTGTGATTCATCACTCCAGAGAACGTGTTTCCAATGGCAGCGAGCTTTACACTACTCCAGCCGACGCTTGGCATTGTGCTTGGTGATCTTAGGCTTGTGTGTGGGTCCTCGGCCATGGAAAGCCATTTCATGAAGCTCCCGACGAAGCTCTGTTGATGTTGCTTCCAGAGTAAGTTTGGAACTCGGTAGTGAATGTTGCAATGGAGTACAGACGATTTTTATGCACTACGCGCTTCAGCCCTCGGCAGTCCCAATCTGTGAGCTTGTGTGGCCTTCCACTTCACATCTGAGCCGTTGTTGCTCCTAGACATTTCTACTTCACAATAACACCACTTACAGTTGACCAGGGCAGCTCTAGCAGAGAAGAAAATTGACAAACTAGCTCGTTGGAAAGGTGGCATCGTATGATGGTGCCATGTTGAAAGTCATTGAGCTCTTCAGTAAGACCATTCTACTGTCAAATGTTTGTATATGGAGATTGCATGGCTGTGTGCTTGACCCCCCTTTATTTCCAAAACAGCCTGAATTCTTCAGGACATAGAAACATTGCTCAATTGTTATCAAGGGACATAAAGTGTGCCAGGAAAACATTCCCCACATCATTATACCACCTCCACTAGCCTGTACCTTTCACACCAGGCAGGATGGGGCCATGGACTCATGCTGCTTACTCAAAATCCTGACTCAACAGGAACTGGGATTCGTCGGACCAGAAAATGTTTTTCCATTCCTCAATTGTCCTAAATTGGTGATCGCGCGCCCACTGTTTTTAGCTGATAGGAGTGGAACCCGGTGTGGATGTCTGCTGCAATACCCCATCCGTGACAAGGACCGGCGAGTTGTGCATTCTGAGATGCTGTTCTGAACACAGTTGTACTGTGCCGTTATTTGCCTGTCTTTTGTTTGTCGCATCAATTCTTGGTAAACCCTGGACACTGTCATGCGCCTTTCTGAGTTACTGAAACCGGCCTGGCTGGCACTGACCATTGAGTGTATGTTTTATTGTGACATGTTGGTATTAGCGTCTTTGTACCACTCGCCAAATTACTACATTTTACTACATTATTTCACCTCAAATAGATACAATACCAGGTATCAAGCTAAAATAGAAGTGTTAAATGAAGCGCTTCCATTTATCTTCCTGACCATCCAGAGTAAATGATTGCATTTGGAGCGTAGCTATAGAATTACTAGAATGTGCAAAGCCCCTCAAACCTCAACAATTTGATGGTTTCTATGGTTTGGAGCACCCACCTTTGCGGGCCTGCTCCTCCTTGTTCTGGTTGATGAGGAGGAAGCGAGGGCTCTCGGGACAGAAGGGCAGCAGGATACACTGCAGCATGGCCGGGACGACCGTCAGAGCCAGCAGCAGAGGCCACAACTTGTCCGACCCCAGCAGAGACTCCAAGCCAAAGATCTACAACACAGAGAGGTTTAGATAGGATTAACTTTACTACCAGGAATGTGTAATTCACAGCACCACAGCTTACATGCAAACATCAATGGGATATACTGTACGTTGATGGGATGGGAAGCACTGATGGGCTATACACTACAGTTGATAGTATTAAACAATACACTAATCCATTGGTGGTATGGAATGGATGAGGCAGTTCTATAAAGGGATTCAAATGGAAAAGGTTTCATGACAGTGTGCTGGAGAAAATGAAGGGGAGGAATATTACTAATTGTATTCTTAGAGCAAGAAGTAGTCGCCTATGAAAAAATAATTTAGCACTCATTAAATAATTACAATAATTAGCATATCATTCGACAAAGACATTACTCCAATGTTAAGAGGCAAGGGTGCGTGATCAGAAATCGGAATGTCTGCCGGTTACAACTTAATCATATAAGCAGTGGCGTAGTGGAGAGTAAACGCAAGTAAACTTCGTTTACACACCTTTTTTGTTTAGCATGAGCCACCTTTTGCAGCAAAATGCATTGAAAGTATAGGGTCCGTAACTTTATTTACGCTAATGGCGATCAGCGTTTACCCACCAAATGTTTTACCACTACATCACTGCATATAAGAATACTCCCAATACGCACATAAAACATAATATTCTATATATGGGGACTTTATTCCCAGCATCACAAGTAAACAGATGGTATGGTAATGTACAAGACTATTCCTAAGTTAATGGGCAGAAATCAAGATGGCTGCCATCAAGGACTGACCTGAGCCACGAGGATGCCAACCACCACGCCCAGCTGGTGCAAGGTGCCAAAAGCGCCCCGTAGAGGGGTGGGGGACAGCTCCCCCACGTACATGGGCGTAAGGCCGGTGAAGAGGCCGCAGAATAGGCCGATGACGAGGCGTCCGGCGATGACCATCTCATACGAGGAGCAGAGGGTGGAGAAACCCATGAGGAGGCCTCCAATCACAGCCAGGATGTTGACCAGGAACATGGACAATTTCCTTTATCCCAATACCCCGAGAAACACACACACACACACACACACACACACACATACACACACACACACACACACACACACACTCGCACACACACACACACACACACACACACACACACACACACACACACACACACACACACACACACACACACACACACACACACACACACACACACACACACACACACACACACACACACACACACACACACACACACACACACACACAGATTGGAGGGTTAAGAGACAGCATGTAGAGTAAGAGATAGACAGAGAGAGAGGTTAAGAGGGAGGGATAGTGAGATGTAGAGGATAGTAGTGGGAGAAGGAAACAGAGGAATCGTTTAAGGACATTTTTTTTGCAGCCATTCCAATCACACTCCAGTGACTCCTTGGAGACTCATTGGTTCTGACAGCTTAGCAGAGGTAGAAACAGAAATAGACCAAGGAAAGGACCAGAACTGGAGAGTGATGAAATTCACTCCTAAGGACAACATTCCCAATACTTTTAATAAACCTTATTCACAGCTGATTGTTGTACCTTCGACATTGTGTGGGTAGCTGATAAATAGTTGTTTCTTTTAAAACCAGTGCAGATGACTGACAATCCACTAGCAATGTTTTTCTAATTATCCCGACTCAAATAACATTACATTGTGTGAAGGTGCAGTGGTCTTTAATCTACATGTCAACAATTTTGCTTTTTGCTTTGAGAACTGCACTTGCTACCCTGTTCGGAAATGTTACAGTTTTTTTTCGATTGCTAAACGACAGTGGGCACAACTGGAGTCACATGTGCAAAACTCTAACTACAGTCTGCACTACCAACAGTCACCTGAGCTAAACAGTTCACATCACCTGCAAAACTCATTCCAAGCAACACAACTCTTAACACATGGCTCAAAACACGCTCAGTGCAGTCAAACACTATGCAAAACCCTCACTGAGATAACACACACTGTCACTCAGAACACACTGAGAGTAAAAACACTAGCATCAAACACCAATACAGAAAATACAAACTTTTCATCTTTACAGTTTGAACAATTTCAGTGACTTCATACAAAGTATTATTTTCTTCAAAGAAAAGAGTGACATTCTTTCACATGATTTATTAAACTTTTTAGAACATAACAATTCTTTAAGGTAAATGAAAATTAGCAGTTTGCTTCAATAGTCTGTAGTAATTTACGGAATTACAGTAATGAGAAAAAAAAGGTAGAAACTAAAAGTACATACTGTAATTCGAACAAATAATTGAGGGGCTAATCCTGCCTCTCTCTAGCATCAGGCCACAGGTTTTCTTCAACATCACATCTAATGTTTTCTCTTGCCATGCACCTGGGGAAGAACCTTCTGGAGTGCCTTATCCATCCCTGGCAGTCCTCTGGACTCGTGTCCTCACATCCGGCACGCATGGCTTCCAAAAGAGACATTTGGTCATGTGGGTGGTGACCAAACACTTTCCACGTCCAGCCAGAGAAAAACTCCTCTATTGGGTTGAGAAAGGGTGAATATGCAGGCAGGTACAAAACCATAAATCTGTGATGTGCTGCAAACCAATCTGTGACAGCTGCAGAGTGGTGAAAAGCAATGTTATCGCAAACTATGACAAAAACTTGGGGTTTTCTTACTGGCTCCCCCTGTTCTGCTGGCACTAGCTGAGCATAGAGCTGTTCTAGGAAAGCTATAAGCCTTTCTGTGTTGTATGGGCCAATGAGTGGTGTGTTGAGAAGCAAACCATCATTGGCCATTGCAGCACACATGGTGATATTTCCCCCCCTTTGGCCTGGAACCTCCACAGTGGCCCTTTGACCTATAACATTCCTTCCTCTGCGCCGTGTTTTGGCAAGGTTAAATCCAGCTTCATCGATAAATACAAATGAATGTGGTCTTTCCAGTGCTTCCACCTCCATTACTCTCTGAAAAACAGTAAGTGCACAGTTTTACTGTAGAAATGCTAGTGTTTTTCTTTTACTGTAAATATTTTGTATAGCTGTGTACGTAACCTCAGACGTCTTACCTGGACATATTGGTATCTTTGCTCTTTTACCCTTTCACTGTTTCTCTCGAACGGTACAGTGTATAACTGTTTCATTGTAACTTTGTGTTTCTTTAGGACTCGAGCAATAGTGGTTGTGCTGACAGAATTAACATTTTCAAATATATCATTATCAGCCAGCACTCTATCTTGAATCTCCCGCAGTTTTATTGCATTGTTGACACCAACCATGTCAACAATAGCATTTTCCTGCGCATCTGAAAATATTTTTCCTCTTCCCCCTGTTGGGGGCAGCCAGTGAAGGGAAAGCCTCTTCCCCCTGTTGTAAAAATATATTTTACAGTCAAACTTACTGTAATATATATCTGTGTAAATATTCTATAATTGCAATACAAAATAGATTCCTGTAATGTTTTCATTTACTGTAAGGATGTAACTCTCACCTGTTTGCATGATGGAAAATTCGCATTACAGATGCCACTGTGGATCTTTGCAGATTGGGTTGCACCCTCAACCCTGCCTCTCTCAATGAGAGACCATGGTTCACGACATGGTCTATAAGTGTAGCCCTTATTTCATCTGAAATAACAGCTCTTTATCTTCTTTGTCTTCCTCCACGCATCCGCCCTCTCCCTGCCACCCTTCTCCCTCCACGAACCCATCTTCCTTGTTCCATTTCCAAAATGAGTCTTTCTGAGCTCTACCTATATACACTGTAATATGTGTGTGTGTTCACTAACAAGTCTAAAACAAGACACCTGCTTAGCCTTTCAGCTGAAATTGCAATCAGCAGTGTTTGAAAGGCACAAGGCTGAAATCGATTCCGTTTTGAATGTGTGGTTCACAGTTTTGACAGCAGCGTGTTAGCATTTGAACAAAGTGCTGTAAATCCACAGTGTTGTGCAGGTTGTGGTTAAAGTCATGGGATAAGAGTGTAGAGTTTTGAAAACTGTGTTCAAGCAATGAAAAATGAACTAGAGTTTGGTCCACATGAACTGCTACTGTGCAGACTGTAGTTAGAGTTTTGCACATGTGACTCCAGTTGTGTCCACTGTCGTTTAGCAATCGAAAAAAAACTGTAACATTAGAAAACAAACGATAGTCAGTGAAAAATGGCACCGGGGTGAAATAGGTGAATCCTGGGTGACCTCCTCACCTCCCAAATCTGTCTGCCATCACTCCGACGCTGAAGGAGCCCACCATGCCGCCCACGCTAAAGACGGCCACCGAAAAGCTCCACACAATGGTGCACGTTCCTGGTTTGATGGGCTCGCCATACCTCTCCATCCACGTGTTGTTGAAGAAAGCCCGCAGTTTCTAAACAGGCGAGGGGGAGGAAGAGAGAGGGAGAGAAAAGCAGAGGGAGAGAGAGAGAGAGAGAATGATTAGAGATAAAGCGTTATCAAGACACTATCTCTTGATTTAACGCTTGATGAAGCGCAGTGTCATAGTACAATATCCACAGGCACGATGGAAAGTGACTAAACATAACGTAAACATAACGTACAGTTTAACAAAACCAAAGCCCACACATGCTTTCACTGCTATAAGAAAACACAAAATAAACCTACAAACCTGTTCCGGTGCATTAATGACCCCTGTGTTGTAGCCAAACTGCAGCGAGCCAATGACTGCAGTGGCCAGGGAGAAAAGGAGGTATCCTGTCACCTGCTTTTTCTGTTAGAGACAGAATGGGGATAGTGTATGTTATCAGGGGTTTATGCACATGACATTCGGATCAAGGAGCCCCTACAGTGTAAAACTAAAACTCTGCCAGAGGCATTAATACTGCTGTAAATGCACGATCTGGAAATGACATCATACAGTCAAAGGTTAAGCTATTATAATGTCTCTGGCCGGGTGTCAAACCCAAGTCATCTGCAGCCTACATGACTTCACACAGCATTAGCTCACTGAGGTAAAGCCTAAACCTCCCGATGTCTCAGACAAGTTTACACATGTTTCCTGAACCACCTTTATTCTACTCTCAACCTGTACCATCACGGAATATTTCATTATTTATTCAATATTTTGCAGGATGGAATCTCTTGTGTCCGAATGAAAAAAAAATAGAAAAAAAATTATACTTAGTAGCAAGAATAATATGTCAACTATTGTCTAATAATAATAACCATGAAATAACAGCAATACAAATGTATATTGACAACATCAAAAAGTTGTTGTACAACTACTAATAGGCTTACAACTAATACAAACTACTGCAAAAACTACTAATACAACTAAGTACCTATAATACATACATACAGACAGGTATATACAATATTTACAAATATCTTCACAAGGTGATGTTTTTATTCGTTAAAAGCGCAAACAGATTGATCTTAACGTTTGAAAAATAACTTTCTTAAATTCTTTGTGGGATTTTAATGCCCTGATTTCTATAGGTAAATGATTTCAGTCAGTTGGGCCTTTGTATCTGAAAGATCTTACTCCAACCTCAGGATGTACCCTTGGAATTTGTAATTGCTGCTGTTGTCGAAAGGAGTAGTGCGAGTCTTGTAAAGTTAGGTGTTCCTATACAGGGACATTTAAGTTAATACATGTAACAAATAAAGTGGAACCAGTGCAGTTGTCTTCTGTTTGTGAGTGGCAGACCATTTATTGCAATGATGTCTTAAAATGGCATCCAAGAATGAATCTGCAAAGATGGTTATAAATGACATCTAATTCACAAAGTAAGGTCTTGGTTGTGTTTTGATAGATAATGTCACCAGAGTCTAGGATAGGAATCAGCAGTTGGGTTAACTAAGGTCTTGGCTGTGTTTTTTATAGATAATGTCACCAGAGAATAGGATAGGAAGCAGCAGTTGGGTTAACTAAGGTCTTGGGGGGAGGGGGGGGGGGGGGGGGGGGGTCAATACTGAGCCTTGAGGTACACCTATACTGAGTACAAGAAGTTGTGATTTGTGTCCTATGAAAACACATTATTTTATGTTGCTATGTTTTATATTGCTAAGATACACATGGAGCCAGTTTAGTGATCTGTTAGTGTAACCAATGTTTAAAAGTTTTCCTGGTGAAATAGAATGATTGCCTAAATCAAATTATTTTGTAAAATCAATAAAGATGGCAACAGTTCGTTTGCCTTGGTCAGATGAAGAATTGATATCATTGGTAAGTTTCACTAATTCTGTCATAGTAGAATGGTTGGGTCTAAAGACAGATTGGAAGGGTGAAATTGGGAATATATTAAATTCTCAAAGTTTTTGCTATTGAACAGATATTACTGATATAGGTCTATAGTTATTTGGGTCTAAGGAGTTTCCACCTTTATGAAGAGGGCTCACCCGGGGACATTTCTATACAAAAGGTATTTCAGCAGTCTTTCACCACACTTTTTCTCCATCCCTAGCAAACACAGCTGATTAATCAAATTGCATTCTAAACTGAAAATCTTGATTAGGTGATTATTGGAGTCAGGTGTGTTCACTGGGGCTGGGTCAAAACTGTGACACCAACCAGGCCCTGGACGACTGGAGTTGCCCACCCCTGTTAGAGTATACATTATAACATTAGCAGACCACTTTATAGCCTTATGCATATACATAAGGGTACATGCTGGATACCAAAATGCAGGCCATTTACATTTGACTGTGTTCTTAAATGACCCTGTAGCCAGTTCTCAAATTAAACTCATTGAAGGCCACATACATAAATCAGGTCACTTTTCTTCTGAATCCAGTAACAACTATGCAGAGACACTGCTGAGAAAACATATTGTTAGAGTGTCACACCCTGACCATAGTTTGCTTTGTATGTTTCTATGTTTTGTTTGGTCAGGGTGTGATCTGAGTGGGCATTCTATGTTACATGTCTAGTTTGTCTATTTCTATGTTTGGCCTGATATGGTTCTCAATCAGAGGCAGGTGTTAGTCATTGTCTCTGATTGGGAACCATATTTAGGTAGCCTGTTTGGTTTTGGGTTTTGTGGGTGATTGTTCCTGTCTCTGTGTTAGTTTGCACCAGATAGGCTGTTTAGGTTTTCGTGTTACGTTTCTTGTTTTGTATTGTTCGTTTTCATCTTTATTAAAGATGTATAAAAATTACCACGCTGCATTTTGGTCCTCCTCTCCTTCAACTCAAGAAAACCGTTACAGAATCACCCACCACAACACGACCAAGCGGCGTGGTGAAACGCAGCAACAGCAGGAGAGGCAGCAATGTCTGGACTATACGACTTGGGAAGAGATAGACAGGTGGGCGGTCGACCCAGGGAGAGTGCCGGAGCCCGCCTGGGATTCGCTGGAGCAGTGCGAAGAGGGGTATAGGAGAATGGAAAGACAAGCACGGCGGCGCGGTAGGAAGCCCGAGAGTCAGCCCCAAAAATGTCTTGGGGGGGCACACAGGAAGTGTGGTGAAGCCAAGTAGGAGGCCTGCGCCAACTTCCTGTGCTTACCGGGGGGCTAGAGAGACCGGGCAGGCACCGTGTTATGCTGTGAAGCGCACAGTGTCCCCAGTGCGGGTGCATAGCCCGGTGCGGTACATACCAGCTCCGCGTATCGGCCGGACTAGAGTGGGCATCGAGCCAAGTGCCATGAACCCGGCTCTATGCAGCTGGTCTCAAGTGCGTCTCCTTGGGCCGGCTTACATGGTAAGCCTTGTGCATGGTGTCCCCGGTTCACCTGCATAGCCCAGTGCGGGCTATTCCACCTCGCCGCACTGGTAGGGCGACCGGGAGCATTCAACCAGGTAAGGTTGGGCAGGCTCGGTGCTCAAGAGCTCCAGTGCGCCTGCGCGGTCCAGTCTATCCGGTACCACCTCCACGCACCAGCCCTCCGGTGGCAGCCCCCCGCACCAGGCTGTCTCTCCATCTCACCCCTACAGCTGCTCCCCCCTGTCCGGCGCTGCCGGAGTCTCCCGCCTGTCCAGCGCTGCCGGAGTCTCCCGCCTTGCCGGGGCTGCCGGAGTCTGAGGTGCCAGAGCCCTTCAGCCCAGAGTCGCCAGAGCCCCTCAGCCCAAAGGCGCCAGAGCCCATCAGCCCAGAGGCGCCAGAGCCCCTCTGTCCCGAGCTGCCGCCCCTCTGTCCCGAGCTGCCGCCCCTCAGTCCAGTGGGGTCATTTAGTAGGGTCGGCGTGGTTAGGAGGCCACGGAAGCGGAGAAGGTGGTGAACTAAGACTATGGTGAAGTGGGGGCCACGTCCAGCACCAGAGCCGCCACCGCGGACAGATGCCCACCCAGACCCTCCCCAATAGGTTCAGGTTTTGCGGCCGGAGTCCGCACCTTGGGGGTGGGGTACTGTCACACCCTGACCATAGTTTGCTTTGTATGTTTCTATGTTTTGTTTGGTCAGGGTGTGATCTGAGTGGGCATTCTATATTACATGTATAGTTTGTCTATTTCTATGTTTGGCCTGATATGGTTCTCAATCAGAGGCAGGTGTTAGTCATTGTCTCTGATTGGGAACCATATTTAGGTAGCCTGTTTGGTGTTGGGTTTTGTGGGTGATTGTTCCTGTCTCTGTGTTAGTTTGCACCAGATAGGCTGTTTAAGTTTTCGTGTTACGTTTCTTGTTTTGTATTGTTCGTTTTCATCTTTATTAAAGATGTATAAAAATTACCACGCTGCATTTTGGTCCTCCTCTCCTTCAACTCAAGAAAACCGTTACATAGAGGTTATGTGATACTGGACTGGCCCTGCCTCACGGATTAGGTGCCCTTTGGTCCACCTATAGAGCTTGTGGTTGAAGAGGTGTTGAGAGAAGAAATGTGAGGGACCAGGGACCAATTGCCTTGTGAATACAATTAAATAATAAGATAGCAAATGTGTCACACCCTGATCTGTTTCACCTGTCTTTGTGATTGTCTCCACTCCACCATCTCCAGGTGTCACCCATATTCCCCATTATCCCCTGTTTATTTATACTTGTGTTCTCTGTTGGACTGTTGCCAGTTCGTCTTGTTTGTTCGAGTCAACCAGCGTTTTGTGTCTCACGTCCTGCTTTTTCTAGTCTCTCTTTTATTGCCCTCCCGGTTTCGACACTTGCCTGTCCTGACTCTGAGCCCGCCTGCCTGACCACTCAGCCTATCCCTGACCCTGAGCCTGCCTGCCGACCTGTACCTCTGGATTACCGACCTCTGCCTTACACTGAGCCTGCCTGCCGTCTGGTACCGTTGCCCGACCTCTGGTTTTCTGACCCCTGCCTGTCTTGACCTGTCTATTGCCTGCCCCTGTTGGAACATTAAACTGTTGTTTATTCAACATGGTCTGCATCTAGGTCTTCGTGTCATACCTGATAGTACGAACTGGCCATGACTGACCCAGCAGACCCTGGCCAGGTGTGCAATCCCATCTACTCCCAAGATGCCTCCATTGGTAGGCACGAGGTGTTGCTTCGTGGGCTGATGGAGGGGGTCCAAACATTGGCTGAGTGCCATGACCAGGCGTTGGACATGCTGCAGGAGCAATTCCGCAGGTTGGCTGGGGGGCAGCCTGCCACGGTGGTAACTCCACCGCCCCTCAGTAACTCGGCGGTTAGCAGCACTGCCCCACCGGCCACTCCTCCTTCCCGGGAGCCTCCTGGCTCCAGCGACACAACCCACTCATCAACTGGTCTATAGGTGCCATCATGGGCTGCAGTCTGTTCTGTCACGCCAATTTTCTGAAGTTGGCGCAACCTGCCCAGGGACGTCTTCCTGGGTCCTTGGAGGTGGTTCCCGGATCTCTCCAACATTCCTGCGGAGTACCAGGATCTCCGGGAGGTGTTCAGCAAGTTCCATTCCACTTCACTTCTGCCGCACCACCCCGATGACTGCGGGATTGACCTTCTCCCTAGCACCACGACGCCCTGGGGGCACCTGTACTCGCTGTCGGGACCTACATTGGGGACTCAATAGCTACTGGATTTATCCATCCCTCCTCTTCCCCGCTGGCGCAGGGTTGTTCTTCGTGGAGAAGAAGGACAAGACCCTGCACCCTTGCATTAACTACCGGGGACTCAATGACATCACTGTTAAGAACCGTTATCTGCTACCACTCATTTCCTCAGCCTTTGAGCCGCTCCAGGGGGCCACTGTGTTCTCCAAGCTGGATCTACGTAATGCCTACCACTTGGTGCGGATACGAGAGGGGGATGAGTGGAAGACCACCTTTAACACGGCCAGCGGCCACTACAAATATCTGGTCAAGGCCTTTGGCCTTTGGCCTCACCAACGACGTTCTCCACCACATGCTGAACCGGTTCGTCTAAATTGATGACGTCCTCGTCTGAACCCCCCAAGAACCCCCCAAGAACACATGCTCCATGTCTGGCATGTTCTCCAGCGCCTTCTGGAGCACTAGTTGTTCGTTAAGGCGGAAAAGTGCGAGTTCCATCGCTCCACCATTCCCTTTCTGGGCTACATCATCTCTGCTGGGAACGTCAAGATGGATCCTGAGAAGATGAAAGCAGTGGTGGATTGGCCCCAGCCTACGTCCAGCGTGCAGCTGCAATGCTTCCTGGGATTCGCCAACTTCTATCTCCACTTTATCCGGGGTTACAGCAGCCTGGCCTCCCCCTGTCTAACCTCACCTCTACCGAGGTTCCGTTCACGTGGACCATGGCCTCTGACCGGGCGTTCTGGGACCTTAAACATCGCTTCACCAAGGCTCCGATCCTGGTTCATCCGGACCCTTCCTGTCAGTTCGTGGTGGAGGCAGATGCTTCGGATTTTGGAGTGGGGGGCGGTTCTGTCCCAAAGTTGTGCCATGGACCTTAAGATGTATTTCTGCGCCTTCTTCCCCCACCGCCTCACTGCCACGGAGAGGAATTACAATGTGGGGAATCGGAAGCATCTCGCGGTGAAGATGGCATTGGAGGAATGGAGGCACTGGCTCCAAGGGGTGGAGCATCCGTTCATTGTGTGGACCGACCACAAAAACCTGGAGTGTCTCCGCACCTCCAAGTGCCTCGACTCCAGGCAGGCGAGATGGGCCCCGCTGTTTACCCGGTTCAACCTTTCCCTCTCCTACCGGCCGGGGTTCAAGAACGTCAGGCCAGATGCCCTGTCTTGCCGCTATAACCCTACGGCTACCACCCTGGAGCCCGAGAGCATTCTTCCCACCTAGTGCCTGGTAACGGCACTCAGCTTGGGTATCGGGAAACAGGTTCGGGAGGCGCAGCGGTCCCAGCCGAACTCTAGGTGGGGGGGCCCAGATAACCGGATGTTTGTGCCTGACATTGTCCGCTCCGCTGTCCTGGAGTGAACCCATTCCTCCAGGCTTGCCTGCCACCCAGGCTCCCGGTGAACCCTGGTGTTTGTGCGATGATGCTTTTGGTGGCCCACCATTGTTCCTGACGTCTGCGCATTCGTCGCCACTTGCACTGTGTGTGCTCAGAACAAGACTCCTTGGCAAGCTACGGCTGGCCTACTGCAACCTCTGCCTGTCCCTCACCGTTCCTGGTCCCACATATCCCTGGATTTCGTCACAGGTCTCCCCCCGTCTGAGGGCAACACTGCCATCCTGACAGTGGGCGACCGGTTTTCCAAGGCCGCCCACTTAATTTCTCTCCCCAAACTACCCTCGGCCAAGGAGACGGCCCTGCTCATGGTGCAGCACGTATTCCGGTTCAATGGACTGCACGTGGACATGGTCTCCGACCATGGCCCTCAGTTCTCGTCCCGGTTCTGGAAGGCGTTCTGCACCCTCATTGGGTCGTCGGCCAGACTGTCCTCTGGGTTCAATGGGCAGTCGGAGTGAGCCAACTAGAACCCTGAGACAACTCTACGCTGCCTGATCTCTGCCAACCCCAACACCTGGAGTCAGAAGCTTGTGTGGGTGGAATACACACTCATCACCCTTGCCTGATCTGCCACGGGCTTATCGCCCTTTGAATGTTCACTGGGGTAGCAGCCCCCGCTCTTCTCCGAGCAGGAGGAAGAGCTCGGCGCACCTTCTGCCCAGATGTTTGTCCGCAGCTGTCGTCGTACTTGGAGGAGAGCCCGGTCGGCCCTCCTCAAGACCACCTCCAGGTATCGACGACAAGCGGATCGCCATCGGACCCTGGCTCCTTGGTATCGTCTCTGGCAGAAGGTATGGCTATCCACCCGGGATCTGCCCCTCTGGGTTGAATCCCGCAAACTCTACCCCCGGTTTATTGGCCTGTTTCCCATCTCTAAAATGATTAGTCCCTCTGCTGTTCGTCTTCTGCTGTCCCGTACTCTTCGTATACACCCCACCTTTCATGTGTCCCGAGTTAAACCTATTTCTCACAGCCCTTTGTCTTCCCTTCATACCTGATAAAATGTTCTTGGCATCAGTATAATTTATTTGATCTTTACATCACCTTACATCTAACTATATTTGAATGATACAATTCTGGTCCACTAAACACTGCCTTTCCATCTCTTCTCCTAATCACCATTTGTCAGATTTCCAAACATATTTGAATGGTATATATTTGCTGTGTTTGTATCTCTCTGTTTTGATGGGAAGGTCTCCCAAAGTGATGGTGGCTCCATTAAATAGTGGAACTGTTTTCACGAAAGCCATACAAATCTATAACGAACATCCCAATGAAAAACAGGAGCTGAAGTAGGCTGGGATGTATCACAAGACAAAGCGTGTGTCCACAAAACGTACACTAGGACAGTCTGTGGTATTTTAACACACTCTAAACAAACAGGAGCAATACACCATAGCCCCCACCATACACGCCCTCCCTCTCTTCCCTCCCCCATCACTCTGTTTATATACTGAAGTGCACCTTCCACCACTCCCCATCTCTCTTCTTCTCTTACCCTAACCCCCCTCGCTGCCTGTCAAGTCACAATTACTCAGTAGAAACAAGCAGCCATGAGATGCATTCAAAACAGTGACTAATCTGTAAAATTCTCTTGGTTAGTATAATAATTTGATCAATATTGAATGCGTCATTTGAAAAGAACACCCAAGTCATGAAATAAGATTAGAGTTGAGAGAGTTTTAAAATAAGACTGTGGTAAAATAGCTCTTCAAATGCTGGGTGTTCATTCCACGATTACACACCGTCATACCTCAGTTATGTTTACAATGCAACTCTGTGCTAGTAGCCTAGAAATAGGGTTGTTTGCAAAGTGAGCAAACGCTCAGATAAAAAATAAGCATGCTACAGGGTTGTAGTCCTTTTCAGAGTCACAGAAGTGGAACTTATCCATCTGATCTGAGTGAGCTGAACACTCTGATTCTGTCTCAGGGCTTCATCTCTCTGTGCCTCTTTGTATTCCCCTCCCTTTCTGTCTAATGATATAATACACTACTTCTTCCACAGCCCCCTCCCAGACTCTATCTCTTTCACCCTCCCTGTTTCTAAGGATGCACACATGGCTTCTTCCATAGCCCCCTTCATCCAATAGAATCTGTCTCTTCCTCATTGTCATAACAACTGCCTGGAGGTGACGGTTAAATTGGCACTTGCTAAAATAGACCAAAAACACAGAGCGATAAAACATGGCATTGCTGCTCCTTGCACCAATGCATTGTTGGAGGGGAAATACCTCTCTCTCTCTCTCTCTCTCTCTCTCTCGCAACTGAATTAAATGACATCATATTTGCATTATAGGAAAGGCATAACAAAACAAAAAAAGGCTATTTCTGGACCCTATAATTAATAGAACAGTAAACTGTCCAATTATATCACTGGTTCGCTCATGGAAACTCAGCATAGAACATGAGGATGACTCACTGATATACAGCATCAGACAGTACAACACCCACCACTATGAAGTGGGTTTTGAACAGTCACATGACATTCTGACTGCATGCAACAGAATTGGAAATAATTTGGTGGATTGTACTCATAAAAAGGTTAAGGGACTTTTTGAGGGGTCACACATTGTATGGTCAAAGTATAGTATAGCTGAGTAGTGCATGGTCAGCATATAATAACAGCAGCATAGGCTACTACTATGTCCACAGTATTATATTAGGGAGCAGCACCTACCTCCTCCTCCACCATCTTCAGTGCGATATTCAATAACAAAAAGCAGCTCTTGATAAGAAGTTGACAAACAGGACAGGAGGACAAGAGAAAAGATCTTCAGGTGGAAAAGGCTTGCGGAACCGCCCAGTCTTCAAAGCTGCAGCCTCAAAAAATAAGGAACTGATTCGTCGCTGTCCTTGGTGCTGAAACTGATCACAAGTAGGAAAAAAAACGTTGCCCTGCTGCTTTTACGAATTAATCTCAAGTAGCCCTAAAATAACATTGTTTTATCATTTCATATCAGGCTAGCTTACTTTATAACATCTTCATAGATAGCAATGTATTCAATCGTTTACGATTCCATTCAATTAGTTTATTTTATGTCCAGTTGTTAGGCTACATTGTTACAATGCGTAAAAGACAATAATGAATCCGATAGCAGCAAACAATGTACTTCGCTTAAAAAATCACTACTCTAATGAAATGCAAAAAAGAGACGTCAAATGGAACCATTACCACACGATGCCGGGTGCCTTCTTAACGGGCAAACAAGCACTACACTTGACCAACTATCAATCCTTCATACGGACGATTTGTCAGCAATGCCCTACATATGTTATATAATAGCATAAATCAAGCAATTTGCGCAATTCACCTGTCGTGACCAGACGTGCTATTCCTCTCTCACCCTTAACGATTCCACTGGCACCAATGCGGTACTGTAAAGCCTCTTGAAAATGTCTACGTTTTTCGTTTCCTATAGCTCAGGTTCGTGGAGTGGATGCGCGACAACCCGCACGTTCCCCTTTCGACAATAGCCGAGCTTCCATCAACCTATGAAAAACAAGATGCTCTCTGCGTAACCAACCTCCTTTCTGATTTATCCGTGACTCGCTATTTTGCATCCGCATCTCGTGACAGCTATGCCGTCATGGGCAAAGGCGTGATTCTCCTATTATGGTGGTGATGGTGAACCAGCGTTGTTTTAGTTGTTGGGGATGTAGCGGTCCCCGGGTAGAACCAGTGGATTCAGTGTCCTCCCCATGATGCTCTGCGAAGTCGACCTTGAGAGTGATCAGCTGATGTATGCTGCTGCGGCTACCCGTGTACCAAAGCAACGCATCACGCGCCCGTCACCGTACGCGATACGGATCCATCCATTTGGATGCGCTTTCGTGCGACCTATTCCTCCCATCTAATATATGTTTAAATGGATGAAGTTGTAACATAGGCCAGTTCGACAATAAGGTTTATAGATTTAAGCTGAATAAATTGACTCCCGTATCTTGTTCTCAAGCTGAATTTGTAAGAGCCAGTGGGACTGAAACGAAATAACTGTGTTGGGTATCACATCACATGGCTGTCAGAAATCTCATGACCCAATGGGAGAATAATAACAGAGTAGCCCATGCCTCAGGGTTATTCAGTCAACATGTACAAGCAGAATGAAACAAATATTGTTCATAAATATTTACATTGTTAACTTGTAGGCTTTGTTCCCAAATAAAGAGCAACGCTCTTAGTAATTATTCAGACCATAGGCCTAGTAAAGCATTCGTTGTCGATTCTTTGAGATCAAAATAAATGCTCCCTTACACAGTGCCTCATTATTCTCAATATAAAAGAAGGCCTACAATATTTTTGCCAATACAGGCCCAAAATACTTTTGACATGTGTGTTGGAGTAACATGGTACAAACAGTTGATGTTGCCGCATCAATGTCAGTTGAATTTGATGGTATTGGCCCAGGTTGTGTCCTTTCATCATCCTGATCATACAATAAAGGTTGAGCCCAGTGGCGGTTCTACATTCTATGGCTCCCTGGGTGGCTCCCCAACCCCCCCCCCCCCCCCCCCTTCAGCGCCCCTCAACAAACAAATAAAAGCACCATTCTGCACTTACTGTCATTTTTATTCAGACATTTGGAACAACACAAATAAATAATTAGAACAATTAGAACGATATAAATATTAAAATATATTTAAAAAATAAGACTCATAAATATCAAATAGAAGTAACAAAGACAAATAGAAACACATTTGTGTTGATTTGGCACTCGAGCATCAATACATTACCCGTCCCCCAACACTGTCAACCAAGAGTCATGACTAAACCAATTCACCTTAGAGGTGTGCAGACTGGTTTAACATTATTCTTAATGATTTAGCACAAACCAGAAAAAAATGCAACAATATGTCTGTGAAACTATATATTCACAGTATTATGAATGAATTGTGGTTTATTTGGTAGCATTTGACAGTGTGACGGATTTTACTAATTGCATTAATATTGTACAAATTTAGAGGTGCGCTATTTGATAGATTACCCCGCTCCCCCTACCTTGGGCTTCCAGTGGGGAGACCTGAAGTCAACCTACCCCCGCCCCCCTCCCCATCTCGTATTTATGGGTGGGAGACCTTCCCAGGCAGTAAGTAGCCTGCCTAACTCACAAACTAGAATCAGAGCGCCCACTCCGACAAGGTTAATTGATCCACAGTCCTACACGGTAACATGATATCATTGACGTGACGTGCAAATGAGCAATAGACAATAGATCGCGCAAGTGTCAATTCCAATTATTTAGTGGAAGAAAATAGTGGTATCCTTTAGAATGTCTTCAACAGGTTGGGACAGATGCTGGTGGGAGGAGCTATAGGATTACGGGTTGATTATACTGTCTAGAATGGAATAAATGGAAAATAGTCAAACGTGTGGTTTCCATATGTTTGATGTGTTCAATGCTGTTCCATTTATTCCATTCTAATCATTACAATGAGCCCATCCTCCTACAGCTCCTCCCACCAATGGCCACCGGGTTGTGGATAGCAGTGGAGGCTCCTCGGAGGAGGAAGGGGAGGACCATACTCTTCAGTGATTTTCAGAAAAATGAAAATTGTAAAACATTAAAGTTATACATTTTAGATAAAATTATACTAAATATAATCACATCACCAAATAACTGATTAAAACATACTAGTTTGCATTGAAGGTCTACAGTAGCCTCAACAGCACTCTGTAGGGTAGCACCTCCAATTTTTCTCTCAACCTGTGTACACCTATGGTGTAAACTTTTGGGAAGGAAATTTTACTGTGTGAAGAAACAGTCTTGAAAAGGTTCATATTGTCTTTGATTTCATAAACAATCCTTGGTTCCTGCCTTTGCCTGGTGAAGATATGAGGGGTGGCCGTCATGATCTCCTCCTAATGACCATCTGGCAGAATGCCCAGAAAATGTTCTTTAAGTTAAGATAGGAGACGGTGCCAGACATATGTAGGAACCAACCCTATGAACTATGCCCATGTAACGTGTCTGTAACCAGTATATAAGTATGCCTCGGTTGAGCTCCTGATCGACATGTGTACTTGGTGCATTGAGTTGGTTGGAATCTCCCCAGAGCGTTGACAAATAAACAATGATTCATTTAAGATTGACTTCGAGTGTCCCTGTGTAAGAATTTCAACAACAATTTAATTCGTAGGCTAAGTTGTTGCAACCTCATGATGGGTACAGGGAAAAATAGAGTATCATGTATCATGCCTAAACCTATCGCTGTTACAATGAACTGGGTGAATGGAAAATGATCCAATATGCTGTAATAGAAATAAGGCCATGCTCATGAATAAAAAATGGAACTGACCGCTACTGGTGGATAGGGCAATAAATAAAAAAGGTGCCAAGAGTATAGTTCTTCTCAGTCATTATTATCAAAACACCATAACTGTTGCTGCTAATATTTTTTTTACATAAAATGTAAACGAATCACACACTTTTGAGGAGACAGAAGCTGGGAGGGAGGGGCTGAGGCTTATTCATTCTTCTTACGTAATATACTACATCCAGGACTACTCGGGGATGAAGAGAGAATGTGAACAACCCATATAGTACAATGACACCTGGTGACCAACCATGTGAGAGTACGTAGTCTAGAAATCAAATCAAATGGCAAAAAGGCTGCCATAGATGTTGGTCCCAGAAGTAGAGTATGTATATCTATATTCTTGACATTTTTCAATGAGAACTCTCTTCCGTTACCAGTCTTAGCTCTTTTGTGAATGTCAGCAATTCTTTTATTCCCTTGTACCTTTTAAATATACCGACCTATCCTGTCTTGTGGATTGATTTAATGGGGCTGTCCAACACTAAACCACCAAATTCAACATGACCAAACATCATCATAACATTAAATATTTATTAGTCATTTTTACAGAAACATCAAAATGCTTGACAGAGACATTAAGATGTGCATTAGGGAAGTCGGGGGAACGGGCGCGAGATCAGTGGAAGAGGTCATGGAATGTGTCCATTTAGATTTTTCCGGGGAAACTTCCAGCTTCAATCTGATCGTCCCATTTTGCCAAATGGAGAGAGAGAAACTCAGTAAATGTCCCGTGGTAGACAACACAATGACAGATAAAATATGACAATTGAGAAAGGAAGATGGGGGAGTTAATCTTGACATTTGTGACCAGCCACATCACCTTTAACCCTGCATTAACAAGCACGTTTTTTTTTCTTTCACTGATGACTGGCACCACTGATTTGAATAGAAGTCTCTTCAGCGGGTACATGATTGAAAGCGAATATACACTAGAGTGTTCAAAGCTAACTTTAAGGCAGTATGGTGCAGAGAGAACGAGTGAACGAGGGACACGGACCCAGCTCAACGGGCACAGGCTCTTGTAGACTCTCTGGTACCACTCACTGGGTGCAACATCCTGGCCTTTTGTCTGACAGAGCCTTGTTAGATCTGTGGAAGTCTGGACGGAGGAAGGGACATAGTGCTGACTAGCAAAATGCATATGAACGGACGAAGGGGATATTTTCATTAATTTAGCCTTTACAGTGCCAGTATTTTGCAGTTAATACGCAAGGATACTTCAAGTATTCAAGTTAGTAGGGGAACAACAGTAGTCAATAGCATTTTGAGTAGATGAGTGCTCATTATGGTCAGTGACAGTTGAAAATGTCTGTTGACAATTAAATGTCAGTTGACAATTAAGGTGTTCACATTGTACTTGGCTACATAATACAGAGGGAAGGTGAGGCCTTATACCGTGCACACTGCAAATTATGTTGTGTATTAAAAATGGCCCAAATAAATCCAAAATGTGAATCACAAAGGATTCAAAAAATACTCAAAAGCAGGAGCCCATTAAGCATTTGGGTTAGGCCTAGAGTTAGGCTAATCCTAACAAAGCATTCCCACAGTTACCCGTATCAACCCAGCAAAACCATAGGAGCAAGTGAAACAACGGAAACAACTCAGCTGTCACCTATTGACATGAACCTACCGCTAGCTTTACCTGCTTTGGTTAAAGCTCAAGTTGAATTCAGCAAGTGCCATGGCAACCACCCAGAGTGGGCCTGGCACAAGAAAACATGGAGACTATTATCATTGTAACTATTGGCTGAATTTAATGATAGCTTTGTCATGGTGTTTTGATGATAATCGATGCTACAGACTTTCCTCGCAGCACGTCCATGATGATTGGAAATCTAGGCTAGTGGGACGGGAAGCTGGAGTGTCTATAGAAGTGTATGGAAAACAAAACTGTGCTGAACTTTCCTCACTTTCAACCTATCAGAAAATAAACAAATCGACCAACCCTAGCCGAAGTTGAGTCATTCTTCAAAAAACTTAATTTAAGCATACATTGGTTTAGCGAGGAAAATAACTTTGCCTATGAACGTATGAGGTGCCCGTGAGATGTATATAAGTCTTTGAATATCCAGTTTGAATAAGGTCTATCGTTTGAAAGGAGAACAGCACCGAAGCCATATAGGCCTAGCCTAAGCAACTCTGTGTACGGCGCTGAATGGCAAACAAATGTAGATAGTGTTGTGCTTATTACCCAGGTGATTCTGGAAGCAGTTTTGGGCCTGGTTAGTGTTGGGGAATCGGGCCTCAAAAGGAGCCGTTACGTAGTTCTTGATTTACTCCTCGATTACGGCAGACATTTTGACTGATTTCAATCTGCAAAACATTCATTCATACCAATCAAAACAATGATTTACACAAATCTCAACGAATTTCCATAATCACTCTATCGTATCAACCCTTACCCTAACCTTAAACCTTTAAGCTAACCCTAACCTTAACCCTTTTAGCTAACCCTTCCCCCAACCCTAACCTTTTAACCTAACTCCTAAACACAACCCTAACTCTAACCCCTAGCCTAGCTAACGTTATCCAGTAGCTAGAATTCATAACATATCATACGTTTAGCATATTCGTAACACATTGTACGTTTCGCAAATTCATTACATATAATATGTATTGTAATTCGGAACATATCATTTGAAATGGGTGATGGACATCCAAAAATTAATACATACCATATGAAACCTAACATGTCATACTAAATAGAATGTCTCAGATTTACATACATAATCATACAAAATGCTCTGAGACCAGGTTGCAATCACTTCGCTAGAGCTACGGCTAGAAGTTACTTTACTTTTCGTAGCAGGATAGGAGAGCAGTTTCCCTAACCCTTTTCCTAACCTTACACTAATTCTCCTAACCTGCTTAATTAATTAATTAATTATCCTAAGCTGTTGCTTAACTTCTCCTAACCTGGCATGAAAAAGTCACTTCAGGTCGTAGCTGTATCGAGGTGGCATGTTTTTAGGGAATCTCAAACCAAGCTAATGCCAGAAGCTTTTGTTTCCTCAGTCAGAGAAATAATATAAGTATATTTAGAATCTGAAAAGCTGATGATAAAAGCTGCTTTGTTTAAGGATTGTTTGAGCAGATTTGGGCTTTCTGGATTAAGAAGTTAAAGGGGCAATCTGCATTTTAAACAATAACAAAGGCACAACCCCTCCACTGTTTTTGTAAATGGATAAGGGATGGGGCTGGAGAAACGTTAGCAGTTTCAAATTGACAGACAGAGCTATGGATGCAAGGACTGACCATCCATTATGCAAGGATTGACCATCCATTATGCAAGGATTGACCATCCATTATGCATGTTAAATGAAGTATATGTGGTTTTCTAGAGCTTGTAAAAATGAGGTTAATGATTTAAGCTTATGTACTTTAGATGATAACCACATTTATTGTGTTCTTGCTTACAAATATCTGGGCATGTGGATAGACCATAAGTAGTCTTTTATAAAGCATATTGATACATTAGCTAAAATAACTGTCCAATGAAAATGGAACTTTTAACCAGTACCCAAATAATATTGTTGGCCCCAACTAAAACTTTTATCTCAAATAGACGTTTTAAAAATGCTATCTCCTCATAGAGGATGATGTCAATGGCCAATCAGTCAATGGCCAATCAACGGTCTACTTGCGTGAATATTTTTTGTAAATGTTATATGCCCTCACCATTCCGACATAGAAAAGCAGATTTTTAACATATTTAATGACCATTTTCTTGTAATGAAAACTATTTCACTCGTATTGGAATTAATTCTAAGTCATATTTCATAGAAATCTGGAAACTCTGGACAGTTACTTTAAGAAACTGAGGATAAACATGCCCTTCTATAGAAATAGGTAATGACTATCACTAAATAGTAGAATGCAATCAACATTTCTTCCTGTTGCAGACTACGGTGACATCATTTACATGAAGGCAGTGTTTCCACAGTGCACTTCAATTTATCACGGGTGACAGGTTTTGCACTCATCACTACTTGCTCAATCAGTAAGTAGGTCTCTTTGACGTTGCGTTGAAAACTCCCACAATTCCTGACATCTTCACGCACCCATAGAAGTACAGTTGAAGTTGGAAGTTTAGCGAAATACAATTAAACTCAGTTTTTCACAATTCCTGACATTTAATCCTAGTAAAAATTCCCTGTTTTAGGTCAGTTAGGATACCCACTTTATTTTAGGAATGTGAAATGTCAGAATAATAGTAGAGAGAATGATTTATTTCAGGTTTTGTTTCTTTCGTCACATTTCCAGTGGGTCAGAAGTTTACATACACTCAATTAGTATTTGGTAGCATTGCCTTTAAATTGTTTAACTTGGGTCAAAGGTTTCGGGTAGCCTTCCAAAAACTTCCCACAATAAGTTGGGTGAATTTTGGCCCATTCTTCCTGACAGAGCTGGTGTAACTGAGTCAGGTTTGTAGGCCTCCTTACTCGCACACATTTTTACAGTTCTGTCCACACATTTTCTATAGGATTGAGGTCAGGGCTTTGTGATGGCCACTCCAATACATTGACTTTGTTGTCCTTAAGTAATTTTGCCACAACTTTGGAAGTATGCTTGGGGTCATTGTCCATTTGGAAGACCCATTTGCGATCAAGCTTTAACTGATGTAGTGAGATGTTGCTTCAATATATCCACATAATTTCCCCACCCCATGATGCCATCTATTTTGTGAAGTGTACCAGTCCCTCCTGCAGCAATGCACCCCCACAACATGATGCTGCCACGCCCGTGCTTCACGGTTGGGATGGTGTTCTTCGGCTTGCAAGCCTCCCCCTTTTTCCTCCAAACATAACGATGGCCATTATGGCCAAACAGTTCTATTTTTGTTTCATCAGACCAAAGGACATTTCTCCAAAAAGTACGATCTTTGTCCACATGTGCAGTTGCAAACCGTAGTCTTGCTTTTTTTTATGGTGGTTTTGGAGCAGTGGCTTCTTCCTTGCTGAGTGGCCTTTCAGGTTATGTCGATATCGTACTCGTTTAACTGTGGATATAGATACTTTTGTACCTGTTTCCTCCAACATCTTCACAAGGTCCTTTGCTGTTGTTCTGGGATCGATTTGCACTTTTCACACCAAAGTACGTTCATCTCTAGGAGACAGAACGCTTCTCCTTCCTGAGCAGTATGACGGCTGCGTGGTCCCATGGTGTTTATACTTGCGTACTATTGTTTGTACAGATGAACGTGGTACCTTCAGGCATTTGGAAATTGCTCCCAAGGATGAACCAGACTTATGGAGGTCTAAAAAAATATTCTGAGGTCTTGGCTGATTTCTTTTGATTTTCCCATGATGTCAAGCAAAAAGGCACTCAGTTTGAAGGTAGGCCTTGAAATACATCCACAGCTACACCTCCAATTGACTCAGATTATGTTAATTAGCCTATCAGAAGCTTGGAATTTTCCAAGCTGTTTATGGGCACAGTCAACTTAGTGTATGTAAACTTCTGACCCACTGGAATCATAGGGATGCTGCCTCTGGAAATTCAGTGTGTTGCTACAGCTCATGGAAAAACAGCCTTTAGTTTCTATGCACCCCATGTATGGAACGATCTTCAGAGTTCTCTTAAGCTAGACACGTTGGTGCCTCTCAGGCAGTTCAAAATGTTGATCGAAGATATTTTTGAAGAATGTGATTGTTTTTCTTGAGTATGTCTGTAGTTTAGTGTTTTTGTAGTCTCTTGTATTTTATATTGATATCTTGTAAAATGTGTGAAATTGTAAAATACAGAGCTCCATGGTGAAAGATACCTTGGTCTCAATCAGACTCCCTGTTGAAATAAAGGTTAAATAAAATAATATCAAAATGATAGTTTTCAACATGTTTCGCGGCTATAGGCCTACAGTGTTTGTTTATAATTCTATTGTTACAAACAACGGAGTAAAAAACTAACTTATATTTTGGCTTCTGATGGGGTAGTTGAGCTCATAAGGCATTCATTCATAAGTTACAATGCCACCAGAAAGTATTCATATCCCTTGTCTTATTCAAAACATTGTTGTGTTACTGCCTGAATTCAAAATGTATTCAACAGATTTGTTTTCTCACCCAACATCCCATAATGACAAAGTGATTGTATTTTTTTAAATGTTTGCACAGAAATAAACATTCACATAAGTAGTGACACGCCTGAGTCAATACATGTTAGAATTACATTTGGCAGCAATTACAGCTTTGAGTCTTTCTGGGCAAGTCTCTACCTGGATTGTACAATATGTGCACATTGTTATTTAAAAAATTATTCAAGCTCTGTCAAATTGGTTTTTGATTATTACTAGACAACAGACTTAAGTCAAATCTGTAACTCTGCAACTCTTTTCTTGATAAGCAACTCTACTGAAAGGTGAATTCATCTCCCAGTGTCTGGTCGAAAGCAGACTGAACTAGGTTTTCCTCTAGGATGCTTAGCTTCATTACGTTTATTTATCCTGAAAAACACAAAAAACAACACATTGTCCTTAACAATTACAAGCTTACCCATAACATGATGCAGCCACCACTATCCTTGAAAATAAGGATTTGCCCAAAACATAACACTTTGTATTCAGGACAAAAAAGTTAATTGCTTTGCCACATTTCTTGCAGTATTACTTTAATGCCTTGCTGCAAACAGGATGCATGTTTAGAAATATTTTTTGTTCTGTACAGGCTTAATTATTTTCACTCTTGTCAATAAGGTTAGTATTGTGGAGTAACTACAATGCTGTTGAGCCATCCTCAGTTTTCTTCCATCACAGTGTTACGGTGCGTGAATGAGGACCCAAAAGCGAATTAACTTAAACAGAGCTTCTTTAATTACCAAACATAGGTAGGCTCAGACGGACCGGCAGATTCCGACAGGACAAGACAAGGTTACAGCAAACATGACGACAGTCTGGTTCAGGCATGAAACACAACAAACAAGAATCCGACAAGGACAGGAACAAAAACAGAGAGAGATATAGGGACCTAATCAGAGGGAAAAAGGGAACAGGTGGGAAACGGGGTGACGAGGTGGTTAGGAGGAGACAAGGCACAGCTGGGGGAAAGAGGGGGAGAAAAGGTAACCTAACAACGACCAGCAGAGGGAGACAGGGTGAAGGGAAAGGACAGAGACAAGACACAACATGACAGTACCCCCCCACTCACCGAGCGCCTCCTGGCGCACTCGAGGAGGAAACCTGGCGGCAACGGAGGAAATCCTCGATCAGCGCACGGTCCAGCACGTCCCGAGAGGGAACCCAACTCCTCTCCTCAGGACCGTACCCCTCCCAATCTACGAGGTACTGGTGACCACGGCCCCGAGAACGCATGTCCAAAATTCTACGGACCCTGTAGATGGGTGCGCCCTCGACAAGGATGGGGGGGGGGGGGGGAAGACGAGCGGGGGCGCGAAGGACGGGCTTGATGCAGGAGACATGGAAGACCGGGTGGACGCGACGAAGGTATCGCGGAAGAAGAAGTCGAACTGCGACAGGATTAATGACCCGAGAAATACGGAACGGACCAATGAACCGCGGGGTCAACTTGCGAGAAGCCGTCTTAAGGGGAAGGTTCTGAGTGGAGAGCCAAACTCTCTGACCGCGACAATATCTAGGACTCTTAGTTCTACGCTTATTAGCAGCCCTCACAGTCTGCGTCCTATAACGGCAAAGTGCAGACCTGACCCTCTTCCAGGTGCGCTCGCAACGTTGGACAAAAGCCTGAGCGGAGGGGACGCTGGACTCGGCGAACTGAGATGAGAACAGCGGAGGCTGGTACCCGAGGCTACTCTGAAAAGGAGATAGCCCGGTCGCAGACGAAGGAAGCGAGTTGTGGGCGTATTCTGCCCAGGGGAGCTGTTCTGACCAAGACGCAGGGTTGCGAAAAGAAAGACTGCGTAAGATGCGACCAATAGTCTGATTGGCCCGTTCTGCTTGACCGTTAGACTGGGGGTGAAAGCCGGAAGAGAGACTGACGGAAGCCCCAATCAAACGGCAAAACTCCCTCCAAAATTGAGACGTGAATTGCGGACCTCTGTCCGAAACGACGTCTGACGGAAGGCCATGAATTCTGAAAACATTCTCGATGATGATTTGTGCCGTCTCTTTAGCAGAAGGAAGCTTAGCAAGGGGAATGAAATGAGCCGCCTTAGAGAACCTATCGACAACCGTAAGAATAACAGTCTTCCCCGCTGACGAAGGCAGTCCGGTGACAAAATCTAAGGCGATGTGAGACCACGGTCGAGAGGGAATAGGAAGCGGCCTGAGCCGGCCGGCAGGAGGAGAGTTACCGGACTTAGTCTGCGCGCAGACCGAACAAGCAGCCACGAAACGACGCGTGTCATGCTCCCGGGTGGGCCACCAAAAACGCTGGCGAATGGAAGCAAGCGTACCCCGAACGCCAGGGTGGCCGGCTAACTTGGCAGAGTGAGCCCACTGAAGAACGGCCAGACGAGTAGGAACGGGAACGAAAAGAAGGTTCCTAGGACAAGCGCGCGGCGACGGAGTGTGAGTGAGCGCTTGTTTTACCTGCCTCTCAATTCCCCAGACAGTCAACCCGACAACACGCCCCTCAGGGAGAATCCCCTCGGGGTCAGTGGAGGCTACTGAAGAACTGAAGAGACGAGACAAAGCATCAGGCTTGGTGTTCTTAGAGCCCGGACGATAAGAAATCACGAACTCGAAACGAGCGAAAAACAGCGCCCAACGCGCCTGACGCGCATTAAGTCGTTTGGCAGAACGGATGTACTCAAGGTTCCTATGGTCAGTCCAAACGACAAAAGGAACGGTCGCCCCCTCCAACCACTGTCGCCATTCGCCTAGGGCTAACCGGATGGCGAGCAGTTCGCGGTTACCCACATCATAGTTACGTTCCGACGGCGACAGGCGATGAGAAAAATACGCGCATGGGTGGACCTTGTCGTCAGAGAGGGAGCGCTGAGAAAGAATGGCTCCCACGCCCACCTCTGACGCGTCAACCTCGACAACGAACTGTCTAGAGACGTCAGGTGTAACAAGGATAGGAGCGGATGTAAAACGATTCTTGAGGAGATCAAAAGCTCCCTGGGCGGAAACGGACCACTTAAAGCACGTCTTGACAGAAGTAAGGGCTGTGAGAGGAGCTGCCACCTGACCGAAATTACGGATGAAACGACGATAGAAGTTCGCGAAGCCGAGAAAGCGCTGCAGCTCGACGCGTGACTTAGGGACGGGCCAATCAATGACAGCTTGGACTTTAGCGGGATCCATCTTAATGCCTTCAGCGGAAATAACAGAACCGAGAAATGTGACGGAGGAGGCATGAAAAGTGCACTTCTCAGCCTTCACAAAAAGACAATTCTCTAAAAGGCGCTGGAGGACACGTCGAACGTGCTGAACATGAATCTGGAGTGACGGTGAAAAAATCAGGATATCGTCAAGGTAAACGAAAACAAAGATGTTCAGCATGTCTCTCAGGACATCATTGACTAATGCCTGAAAGACAGCTGGAGCGTTAGCGAGGCCGAAAGGAAGAACCCGGTATTCAAAGTGCCCTAACGGAGTGTTAAACGCCGTCTTCCACTCGTCCCCCTCCCTGATGCGCACGAGATGGTAAGCGTTACGAAGGTCCAACTTAGTGAAAAACCTGGCTCCCTGCAGGATCTCGAAGGCTGAAGACATAAGAGGAAGCGGATAACGATTCTTCACTGTTATGTCATTCAGCCCTCGATAATCTATGCAGGGACGCAGAGACCCGTCCTTCTTCTTGACAAAAAAAACCCCCGCTCCGGCGGGAGAGGAGGAGGGGACTATGGTACCGGCGTCAAGAGCTACAGACAAATAATCTTCGAGAGCCTTACGTTCGGGAGCCGACAGAGAGTATAGTCTACCCCGGGGGGGGGGTGGTTCCCGGAAGGAGATCAATACTACAATCATACGACCGGTGTGGAGGAAGAGAGGTGGCCCTGGACCGACTGAACACCGTGCGCAGATCGTGATATTCCTCCGGCACCCCTGTCAAATCACCAGGCTCCTCCTGTGAAGAAGAGACAGAGGAAACAGGAGGGATAGCAGACATTAAACATTTCACATGACAAGAGACGTTCCAGGAGAGGATAGAATTACTAGACCAATTAATGGAAGGATTATGACAAACTAGCCAGGGATGGCCCAAAACAACAGGTGTAAAAGGTGAACGAAAAATTAAAAAAGAAATGGTTTCACTATGATTACCAGAAACAGTGAGGGTTAAAGGTAGCGTCTCACGCTGAATCCTGGGGAGAGGACTACCATCCAGGGCGAACAAGGCCGTGGGCTCCTTTAACTGTCTGAGAGGAATGTCATGTTCCCGAGCCCAGGTCTCGTCCATAAAACAGCCCTCCGCCCCAGAGTCTATTAAGGCACTGCAGGAAGCTGACGAACCGGTCCAGCGTAGATGGACCGACAAGGTAGTGCAGGATCTTGAAGGAGAGACAGGAGTAGTAGCGCTCACCAGTAGCCCTCCGCTTACTGACGAGCTCTGGCCTTTTACTGGACATGAAGTGACAAAATGACCAGCGGAACCGCAATAGAGACAGAGGCGGTTGGTGATTCTCCGTTCCCTCTCCTTAGTCGAGATGCGGATACCTCCCAGCTGCATGGGCTCAGCACCCGAGCCGGCAGAGGAAGATGGTAGTGATGCGGAGAGGGGGGCGACGGAGAGCGCGAGCTCCTTTCCACGAGCTCGGTGACGAAGATCAACCCGTCGCTCAATGCGAATAGCGAGTTCAATCAAGGAATCCACGCTGGAAGGAACCTCCCGGGAGAGAATCTCATCCTTTACCTCTGCGCGGAGACCCTCCAGAAGACGAGCGAGCAAGGCCGGCTCGTTCCAGCCACTGGAGACAGCAAGAGTGCGAAACTCAATAGAGTAGTCTGTTATGGATCAATTGCCTTGACATAGGGAAGACAGGGCCCTGGAAGCCTCCTCCCCAAAAACAGATCGATCAAAAACCCGTATCATCTCCTCCTTAAAGTCCTGATACTGGTTAGTACACTCAGCCCTTGCCTCCCAGATTGCCGTGCCCCACTCACGAGCCCGTCCAATAAGGAGAGATATGACGTAGGCGACACGAGCAGTGCTCCTGGAGTAAGTGTTGGGCTGGAGAGAAAACACAATATCACACTGGGTGAGGAACGAGCGGCATTCAGTGGGCTCCCCAGAGTAACACGGCGGGTTATTGATTCTGGGCTCCGGAGATTCGAAAGCCCTGGAAGTGGCCGGTGGATCGAGGCGGAGATGGTGAACCTGTTCTGTGAGGTTGGAGACTTGGGTGGCCAGGGTCTCAACGGCATGACGAGCAGCAGACACTTCCTGCTCGTGTCTGCCTAGCATCGCTCCCTGGATCCCGACGGCTGAGTGGAGAGGATCCGAAGTCGCTGGGTCCATTCTTGGTCGGATTCTTCTGTTACGGTGCGTGAATGAGGACCCAAAAGCGAATTAACTTAAACAGAGCTTAATTAATTACCAAACATAGGTAGGCTCAGACGGACCGGCAGATTCCGACAGGACAAGACAAGGTTACAGCAAACATGACGACAGTCTGGTTCAGGCATGAAACACAACAAACAAGAATCCGACAAGGACAGGAACAAAAACAGAGAGAGATATAGGGACCTAATCAGAGGGAAAAAGGGAACAGGTGGGAAACGGGGTGACGAGGTGGTTAGGAGGAGACAAGGCACAGCTGGGGGAAAGAGGGGGAGAAAAGGTAACCTAACAACGACCAGCAGAGGGAGACAGGGTGAAGGGAAAGGACAGAGACAAGACACAACATGACACACAGCCACTCTGTAACTGTTTTAAAGTCACCATTGGCCTCATAGTGAAATCCCTGAGCAGTTTCCTTCCTCTCTGGCAACTGAGTTAGGAAGGACGCCTGTATATTTGTAGTGACTGGGTGTATTGATACAAAGTGTAATTAATAACTTCACCATGCTCAAAGGGATATTCAGTCTGCTTTTAATTATTTGCAAGGCTTTGGAAAACCTCCCTGGTCTTTGTGGTTGACTCTGTGTTTGAAATTCACTGCTCGACTGAGGGACTGAGTGCGAATGTATTTATAATCAAATGTATTTATATAGCCCTTCGTACATCAGCTGATATCTCAAAGTGCTGTACAGAAACCCAGCCTAAAACCCCAAACAGCAAGCAATGCAGGTGTAGAAGCACGGTGACTAGGAAAAACTCCCTAGAAAGGCCAAAACCTAGGAAGAAACCTAGAGAGGAACCAGACTATGTGGGGTGGCCAGTCCTCTTCTGGCTGTGCCGGGTGGAGATTATAACAGAACATGGCCAAGATGTTAAAATGTTCATAAATGACCAGTATGGTCGAATAATAATAAGGCAGAACAGTTGAAACTGGAGCAGCAGCACAGTCAGGTGGACTGGGAACAGCAAGGAGTCATCATGTCAGGTATTCCTGGGGCATGGTCCTAGGGCTCAGGTCCTCCGAGAGAGAGAAAGAAAGAGAGAATTAGAGAGAGCATATGTGGGATGGCCAGTCCTCTTCTGGCTGTGCCGGGTGGAGATTATAACAGAACATGGCCAAGATGTTCAAATGTTCATAAATGACCAGCATGGTCGAATAATAATAAGGCAGAACAGTTGAAACTGGAGCAGCAGCACGGCCAGGTGAACTGGGGACAGCAAGGAGTCATCATGTCAGGTAGTCCTGGGGCATGGTCCTAGGGCTCAGGTCCTCCGAGAGAGAGAAAGAAAGAGAGAAGGAGAGAATTAGAGAACGCACACTTAGATTCACACAGGACACCGAATAGGACAGGAGAAGTACTCCAGATATTACAAACTGACCCTAGCCCCCCGACACATAAACTACTGCAGCATAAATACTGGAGGCTGAGACAGGATGGGTCAGGAGACACTGTGGCCCCATCCGAGGACACCCCCGGACAGGGCCAAACAGGAAGGATATAACCCCACCCACTTTGTTAAAGCACAGCCCCCACACCACTAGAGGGATATCTTCAACCACCAACTTACCATCCTGAGACAAGGCTGAGTATAGCCTACAAAGACCTCCGCCACGGCACAACCCAAGGGGGGGGGGGGGGGGCGCCAACCCAGACAGGATGACCACATCAGTGAATCAACCCACTCAGGTGACGCACCCCCTCCAGGGACGGCATGAGAGAGCCCCAGTAAGCCAGTGACTCAGCCCCTGTAATAGGGTTAGAGGCAGAGAATCCCAGTGGAAAGAGGGGAACCGGCCAGGCAGAGACAGCAAGGGCGGTTCGTTGCTCCAGAGCCTTTCCGTTCACCTTCCCACTCCTGGGCCAGACTACACTCAATCATATGACCCACTTAAGAGATGAGTCTTCAGTAGAGACTTAAAGGTTGAGACCGAGTTTGCGTCTCTGACATGGGTAGGCAGATCGTTCCATAAAAATGGAGCTCTATAGGAGAAAGCCCTGCCTCCAGCTGTTTGCTTAGAAATTCTAGGGACAATTAGGAGGCCTGCGTCTTGTGACCGTAGCGTACGTGTAGGTATGCACGGCAGGACCAAATCAGAGAAATAGGTAGGAGCAAGCCCATGTAATGCTTTGTAGGTTAGCAGTAAAACCTTGAAATCAGCCCTTGCTTTGACAGGAAGCCAGTGTAGAGAGGCTAGCACTGGAGTAATATGATCAAATTTTTGGGTTCTAGTCAGGATTCTAGCAGCCGTATTTAGCACTAACTGAAGTTTATTTAGTGCTTTATCCGGGTAGCCGGAAAGTAGAGCATTGCAGTAGTCTAACCTAGAAGTGACAAAAGCATGGATTAATTTTTCTGCATCATTTTTGGACAGAAAGTTTCTGATTTTTGCAATGTTACGTAGATGGAAAAAAGCTGTCCTTGAAATGGTCTTGATATGTTCTTCAAAAGAGAGATCAGGGTCCAGAGTAACGCCGAGGTCCTTCACAGTTTTATTTGAGACGACTGTACAACCATTAAGATTAATTGTCAGATTCAACAGAAGATCTCTTTGTTTCTTGGGACCTAGAACAAGCATCTCTGTTTTGTCCGAGTTTAAAAGTAGAAAGTTTGCAGCCATCCACTTCCTTGTCTGAAACACATGCTTCTAGCAAGGGCAATTTTGGGGCTTCACCATGTTTCATTGAAATGTACAGCTGTGTGTCATCCGCATAGCAGTGAAAGTTAACATTATGTTTTCGAATAACATCCCCAAGAGGTAAAATATATAGTGAAAACAATAGTGGTCCTAAAACGGAACCTTGAGGAACATCGACATTTACAGTTGATTTGTCAGAGGACAAACCATTCACAGAGACAAACTGATATCTTTCCGACAGATAAGATCTAAACCAGGCCAGAACTTGTCCGTGTAGACCAATTTGGGTTTCCAATCTCTCCAAAAGAATGTGGTGATCGATGGTATCAAAAGCAGCACTAAGGTCTAGGAGCACGAGGACAGATGCAGAGCCTCGGTCCGATGCCATTAAAATGTAATTTACCACCTTCACAAGTGCCGTCTCAGTACTATGATCGGGTCTAAAACCAGACTGAAGCATTTCGTATACATTGTTTGTCTTCAGGAAGGCAGTGAGTTGTTGCGCAACAGCCTTTTCTAAAGTTTTTGAGAGGAATGGAAGATTCGATATAGGCCGATAGTTTTTTTATATTTTCTGGGTCAAGGTTTGGCTTTTTCAAGAGAGGCTTTATTACTGCCACTTTTAGTAAGTTTGGTACACATCCGGTGGATAGAGAGCCGTTTATTATGTTCAACATAGGAGGGCCAAGCACAGGAAGCAGCTCTTTCAGTAGTTTAGTTGGAATAGGGTCCAGTATGCAGCTTGAAGGTTTAGAGGCCATGATTATTTTCATCATTGTGTCAAGAGATATAGTACTAAAACACTTGAGCGTCTCTCTTGATCCTAGGTCCTGGCAGAGTTGTGCAGACTCAGGACAACTGAGCTTTGAAGGAATACGCAGATTTAAGGAGGAGTCCATAATTTTCTTTCTAATAATCATAATCTTTTCCTCAAAGAAGTTCATGAATTTATCACTGCTAAAGTGAAAGTCATCCTCTCTTGGGGAATGCTGCTTTTTAGTTAGCTTTGCAACAGTATCAAAAAGGAATTTAGGATTGTTCTTATTTTCCTCAATTAAGTTAGAAAAATAGGATGATCGAGCAGCAGTAAGGGCTCTTCGGTACTGCACGGTACTGTCTTTCCAAGCTAGTCGGAAGACTTCCAGTTTGGTGTGGCGCCATTTCCGTTCCAATTTTCTGGAAGCTTGCTTCAGAGCTCGGGTATTTTCTGTGCACCAGGGAGCTAGTTTCTTATGAGAAATGTTTTTAGTTTTTAGGGGTGCAACTGCATCTAGGGTATTGCGCAAGGTTAATTGAGTTCCTCAGTTAGGTGGTTAACTGTTTTTTGTCCTCTGGCGTCCTTGGGTAGACAGAGGGGAATCTGGAAGGACATCAAGGAATCTTTGTGTTGTCTGTGAATTTATAGCACGACTTTTGATGATCCTTGGTTGGGGTCTGAGCAGATTATTTGTTGCAATTGTAAACGTAATAAAATGGTGGTCCGATAGTCCAGGATTATGAGGAAAAACATTAAGATCCACAACATTTATTCCATGGGACAAAACTAGGTCCAGCGTATGACTGTGACAGTGAGTGGGTCCAGAGACATGTTGGACAAAACCCACTGAGTCGATGATGGCTCCAAAAGCCTTTTGGAGTGGGTCTGTGGACTTTTCCATGTGAATATTAAAGTCACCAAAGATTAGAATATTATCTGCTATGACTACAAGGTCCGATAGGAATTCAGGGAACTCAGTGAGGAACGCTGTATATGGCCCAGGAGGCCAGTAAACTGTAGCTATAAAAAGTGATTGAGTAGGCTGCATAGATTTCATGACTAGAAGCTCAAAAGACGAAAACGTCATCATTTTTTTTTTTGTAAATTGAAATTTGCTATCGTAAATGTTAGCAACACCTCCGCCTTTGCGGGATGCACGGGGGATATGGTCACTAGTGTAGCCAGGAGGTGAGGCCTCATTTAACACAGTAAATTCATCAGGCTTAAGCCATGTTTCAGTCAGGCCAATCACATCAAGATTATGATCAGTGATTAGTTAATTGACTAGAATTGCCTTTGAAGTAAGGGATCTAACATTAAGTAGCCCTATTTTGAGATGTGAGGTATCATGATCTCTTTCAATAATGACAGGAATGGAGGTGGTCTTTATCCTAGTGAGATTGCTAAGGCGAACACCGCCATGTTTAGTTTTGCCCAACCTAGGTCGAGGCACAGACACGGTCTCAATGGTGATAGCTGAGCTGACTACACTGACTGTGCTAGTGGCAGACTCCACTATGCTGGCAGGCTGGCTAACAGCCTGCTGCCTGGCCTGCACCCTATTTCATTGTGGAGCTAGAGGAGTTAGAGCCCTGTCTATGTTGGTAGATAAAATGAGAGCACACCTCCAGCTAGGATGGAGTCCGTCACTCCTCAGCAGGTCAGGCTTGGTCCTGTTTGTGGGTGAGTCCCAGAAAGAGGGCCAATTATCTACAAATTCTATCTTTTGGGGAGGGGCAGAAAACAGTTTTCAACCAGCGATTGAGCTGTGAGACTCTGCTGTAGAGCTCATCACTCCCCCTAACTGGGAGGGGGCCAGAGACAATTACTCGATGCCGACACATCTGAGATGAGATACTGTAGTCATTTAAATCATGTTAAACAGTATTATTGCACACAGAGTGAGTCCATGCAACTTATTATGTGACTTGTTAAGCACTTTTTATCCCTTATTTAAACTTGCCATAACAAAAGGGTTGAATATTTATTGACTGAAGACATTTCCGCTTTCCATTTTTAAATCATTTGTAAAATTATTGTGTATATTCCAGTGACAAAAACATCTACACTTCAATCCATTTGCATTTCCGGCTGTAACACAACAACATTTGGAAAAATTCAAGGGGTGTGAATACTTGGAGAATCAATGGGTTTATATTTTTAATTTAAAAGTCCAAAAATGGACGTAGGCTAACAATTTTACAGCAACTTAATTTTCAATGTGCAAACCCCCACATCCATCAGCAAGAGAAAATGACAAATCATAGGTATTTCGTTATGTATTTCAATTGTACATACATTGCATAATTACCAATACCATACATCAAAAGACAGTTAAAAGATATTTAATGCAACCAAACGGCACGGACTCCGACTACCCTCTCCCTTCCCCTTTCTCTCCTCTCCTGAGATAGAGTCTGTCACTGCAGGGTGCCCTGGGTCCTCTCACAGATGCTCTTCAGGCTGTTCTTGCACATGGTGGCGTACCAACCGGCCCTGTGGCTGTCTCCTGGCGACAGCCGGGCACACAGTTCCCTGGTGTCCCCCTTCTCTGGCTCGTGATCCCAAAATATGTCCCAAAACCTGTAGAGGTAACACAGACACCATCAGTTTGTACTTTAAAAAAAAAACATTTAAAAAATGACCATATACTGTAGATACATTTGGTTACTTTGTCAAATAACCACTCATTCAGAGTAATACATCAGTAATGCATCATACATGGAATTTCATCAAATGAAATGGACATATGGCAATAAATATGCTGTCTTCTTGAGCTTAACTAGGCCAATATCTCTTCAACGAGACCTCATACAGTAAGTATCCTCATATGGTACTGTGATTTGAGGTAAGGTGATCCAGTCTCGAGTCTCGATTCAGGACTCCACGCCAAACTATAGAATTGAGATCCAAACTCAGGTCATTTCTGGACAATATTTCTATCAATTTACGGGACTTTTTTTTTTTTTTTTGCCCAAGACTATCCTCAGAGGCAAATCTTCTGTAACTTTAAGTTAAGATTCTAAGTTACCCCTTCTCCACCGGGGAGTCGTCCACCCAGTGCCAGGCCCCGCCTGGGTTACCATTCCTCAAGCCGATCCAGTAGGAGTCTCCCTGGCTCAACTCCTTGGCTCTCTTCCACAGAAAAATCTGAGAGAAATGCAACACTCAGATGGATGCCTCAAATAGACACGGCCCCACACTTTCGTATAACTCCTAAATGTATTCTTAACTTTAACTGAGAGGGTCAAATGTACTGAATTGCACAGTGAATGTGTAAACATGAATGACTTAGATTATGTTTGTGTCTGTATTAGGCCTACTGCATAAAGGAATACCACAGCTTTGAGTGACGGAGCAGCCTATTTATTGGCAATAGTTCCAGGTAATTCTCAGTAAATCTCAGTTCTCCATTTACTGCCAAAGCACAGGATTTTTGTGAATATTTTAATTTATCATGATTTAGGTTCTCAATAATCTCTTGATTCAAATGAGATCCACATTTGATATTACAGAATTGAGAAATAGGCTACAATGTATTCCTCCAAAGAAACCTTAATCTGTATCGATATCATTGGGTGATGGGGTTCATGGCTGTCATACTTGCTCCTCCTCACTCTTCACCATGGCAAGGTTGCCCCCTACAGATAGGCAGTGGTACTGACTGGAAATCCAGTCCAGTCTGTCATGGGTGTAGAGGTAGCATTTCTCCCCAAAAGACTCCCATCCCTCTGGGCACGGCCTGCACTCACGCTCTGCGAAACAGGTGGAAGGTTACGCCAGAGGTCAGTCAATGTCATAGGGGTAAAGGTGAACAGGGATGAAACAGGTCCCCCATGTAACAGGTTTTTACATCTCTATAGAATCACTTGTATAAATAAAATATTTCCTAAATACATCAATAAAAATACTCTTAAAACCATCAAGTGGTGATTATATATTGTGTTACAATATGATCTAATAATAGCTAAAGCAATGCTGTTATTAGGATGCCAGACTAAAAGCCTAGGCCAAGTGTGATGGTATACCATTTGCACCACTCTTGTCAGTATCGGCCATTTTGGAATTTTAGGTTGATCCTGGTGATCCTTCATCATCTTTTGTCTGCCTGTCCATATATTAAACAGGCCATTGGATGAGAGTATTTCCAGGAGGCCATCATCCATGTCCCAGCTAAAAGCTCGCAGAACTATGCAAACTCAAGCATAACTCTTCACAATTAATGGCTTCATAGCAAGAGTTTGATCAACCTGAACGTGTGCTCACCATTGGTGCTGCTATTGGTGATGGGACAGTACTGGTTGAGTGCTGGGTACTTGTGGAAGAGGAGGAGGTAGGAGTGGTTCAGGGTGTTCAGCTTCTGAGTCAGGTCTTTGAGTCTGACCTCCTGCAAGGCGGACTGGGATTGGAAGACCAAGGTGATCTGCACCACTGCATCATGCACCCCCCACCACCGCGACCCCATTGCGATGGACACAAAACAGTGAAAGGGCAATGTGAGGATGAGGTAGCATCAGGAGACAATTATAATTAAAGTGTCATGTTAGGGTTAAAACCTTAAGTCTTGACCTTCAATAACAATGTAAATCAGTGGACTCCTATTTCTGATCCTTGAACCTGTTCAGTTCAAAATGATGACCAAATAAAACTCACAGTAAAATGTCTGTAGGAGTGTGGCCATGGTCAGTAGAAAACAGAGCAGGGCCAGGTAGTGTGATAACTGTCTGTACTGGGTGTACCACCAATCTGAGAGGGGGAATAGTTCAGCCACATGACATTAACGTCACTATAGACATATTTCACACACAAAAAAGTACAGCATTATGTCTTTTAGACATCAAACAGGCAATAATCCAGACTTGAATTTGAGCTGAGCTTTTGTCTATGGATAAAAATGTGCTATCACTTTATGATAATGGCATCACCTCTCTCTGTTGACCACTCCGTCTTTTTAGGATGTAGCAAGCCTGGTCCAGATGTCCCATTCTCCCCTGGTCTTATGACTCCCATTCCCCCGAAGCAGTAGGACACTGCTGGAGACTGAAAATAGATCCAGCTCTGCTGAGTTCCACCTCCCGAATGAGCGTTGAGGCGGTATGTCACCCTTAGCTTCATGCAAAGTACATTTGATAGCAAGCCTGTTAGGCAGGAAAAGTTTTGATTATGGTCAAACACCCTTATTCTGTTGTGATGTTTGTGGACAACTTGTAAAAACTCTACATAGCTTGTTGTAACGTTTCTGTTAAGAATATCTGTGGTTCTCCAGGGCCCGTTTCCCAAAACATCTTAAGGATCCTATGGTCCTAAGCTGAATTTAGCCAGCCGTAAGATGCTTTTGGGAAACCCTGGCCCCTGGTCTCTAGGTGTTGTCTCGGTCAATTCAACATGGCGCCCAAAATAAAGATGTCAGCAATCAGTATGTAGGCCATAACAGAATGCAATGTCCAGCCACAAGACTTCTAATTCAAATGCCCTCCGTGCTTAGATAACTGCTATTGTTTTAAAATGCAGAGCTTATCTATACTTAGACACCTAGAGTCTTGCATTAAAAAAAAAAAAATCCTCAATAATCCATAATCATATCTGTTTCAACTGACGCGGCTTAGGTGCTACGTTATGCTTTTAAGCGGACCAATTTTGTAGGCTGTGCGAGAGTCTTGTTTTGCCAACTGATAACCACCAGCCAGTTGAGATCGGCAGCCACAGGATTTGAATTCTTCCAACAGCACGCACCCTCTGCGCGCTTATCAGCTCTCGGGTTCTCGACACAAGGCAAATATCAAGGCATAGGACATCCCTGGGGGGTTGAAAGTGCTATACGAAGAAAGACAAACATACCGTACAGAGCTGAGGCTACAGCTAGTATTGTGAGTTAAAATAGGCTACAGTTCATTCCTGAAAAAGATGAGGACCTTATTGCAGGCGGATATTCCAAACCTAGCCTATATTGTGCCTTGCCAAAAGTAAATGTATTTCGTATACTTTGTTCTTCTAATCTTGTTGATTATATGTGATATATGATCTTTGTTGTTGTGCTGCTTGCCTATTTAAAGCATACAAAACAAAGCTGAAGCATCCTAACTTGGACAGAAAAAACAGAAAAAAAACTGAAAGACGAACAAATAACATCTGGAGTGTTAGGATTTTGAGAACCATATCCCGGCATAATACGTACGTCCCACTTTTATTGGTCTTTAAGCCGTCATGATGATATGGGCTACTGAACATACAGAACACCTTCCAAAGGCAACTCACACCCTCTTGTGGCCAACAAGGTGGACTCCGATTGGTCATCATGCCTCTGCTTCCTTTGTATTTAGGCCTCCCATCCTTGACCTGTTTGGTGTTCACAGATCTGTAAAGGGGCTGGATATGTGTAAGCCAGATAGCAGTAGCTGCCCTTCCCAGCATGCTCTGTGTTTGGAAATCTTACCTTGACAGGGCTGGTGTGGGCGCACGCTTTTGCTCCATCAAAGCAGTAACACATCTGATTCTACTTAATCACAGTTTTAACAAATATGAACAGTCTTTATTCAATGCTTTAATTAGAAGTGTTACTGCTTGACTGGAGCAAAAGCTTGGATCAGCACCAGCCTTTGCAGGGTAAGACTGACCAGCAATGAAAGAAATGACATGAAATATCCATTCATGAGATACGCAATCGTTTTATTCAAAATCTTGATCTTATTGAAACATATTTAACAGAGTTTTATTCATGTATTCCTCATTTAAGTTTTACAATTCATTTGACATGTTTTTGGCTTACACACAAAGGAAAGGGACTTTTGACCAAACACACAAGAACAAATAAATAAAAGGTTGTTCAATATTTACAGACAAGAAAGAAAGAAAAAACTATTGAGTGTGTCTTTATATACAGATTAAAATGTATACCAAAGGCGAGATTAAGCAAACGTTATGGAAGCAACATAGATTCAGATTATACAACTGCATTCAATGCTGTTTAACCTGAATTATATCCAGTTGTATTAGCATTCATTAATGAATCAATAGTATTTTTTATTTGTAACAAATGAGAAACATAATTGTTTTTTGTGTGTTTTTTTTTTTTACTTCACATACATTTGGCCCACTAACAGGAAAATGGGAGCATGGGTTTTTATAATGCTCAACTTGGCGTTATAAACTCTTACACAACAATACAGACCACTATGTCCTCTCACAAAGGTGCATTAACAAATATCTACAAAATGTAATTGTTATGTACTGTAATGGTTGTAATGACTATTAGTGGTCAGGGGGGCATGTCCAGCTAAGCTCTATACTATCACCATGGCAACAACAGATGACCCTTTTACGATCAGTGTTCATGTGATTCAATGAGACATAGACATTCCGAACTTAATAGCCCACAGTGAAATGGGGGTGAGTAAGCAAATGCAACTGAATCAATTCCTAATTTGAATGCTTTCACAGACAGAAAAGGGATGACCACAGTGAAAGGATAGACAAGGAAATGATGTGTTGTTGTGTAAAATGCCTTATATTTACCAAAAAAAAATGAAGGGTTTGTATTTGTTTATGATTTTGACAGTTGATATTCAAGACAGGCTATATTTTTTTAAAACCTATTTTTATAAGCATTTTACATGCATAAAAAAACACAGGACCCAATTAATAAAAACCAACATTGAATGAGGTTGACTTTGAATATAAGCCTTTTAGAGCATTACAGAATTGTTTGTCTTCCCCAAGCTGTTTTGAGTGCATGTGCATTCATGCGTGAATGTATTTATGAGCATGTGTCTGCTATGACAACGCGGAAATAGTCTGGATCTAGATCCGAGCTCTATTTGTCAGGCAAATCTGCCTGTAAAACCACAAGATTACAATGGAGATGTCAGCATTAGCTTAGGACCTCTTGACAGGCAGTTAACCTGTATTTATGCGGGCTCATGTCCACAACTTCAACTCGGGTGTTTCATAAAACCTGGCAGCCATTTCAGACACACTGATAGAAATTACAATCCAGTTGAGTGTTGATCAGTTGATATTGGTAGAGCTAAATTCATCTGAAAAATGAAATGGAACGTTTATCAGTTGCACGTGTGTACAACACAGTAGTATAAAATAGTCCTCTAACATTTTTGCGTGAAAGATAGAGTTGAGACAGGCTAAACACCCCCCCCCCCCCCAAAAAAAAAACTAAAACCATAGATGAGATCCTCCATTCCTCCATCTTCATGTACAAAAAAATACAATGTAGTACCTCACATTCATCACATTCAATCATCAAATCGTTATCATTGTCTTCCAACTCATACACTTGCCATCGATGTGGCTGTTTGGAGTGCCTTTAGTTTGTTCATTCCATATTGTCCACAGTTAGTTTATGAGCATTCTGCCTCAGTGCGTTCCTTTTAGTCACTGGTATCGTCCTGCTCGCCAGCAAAAAAAACACAGAAAGACGAACAAATAACATCTGGAGTGTTAGGATTTTGAGAACCATATCCCGGCATAATATGTCCCAGTAAAATGTTATGATTCTTTGAACACCTGACTGATGAAGGGCTTTACTGAGGCCCGAGGCAAACATGGGTGGACCCATTTAAAGACAGGGAATCCTATTACCGGTATTGGATCCCGGGAGCAGCAGCGGTCATGGCCATTCAGTTAAATCCAGCCTTTGCTCTTTTAAAGTCTTCCCAGTTCCTCGGCCCAGCGAGGGGGAAAGCAGAACAGAGAGGAAAGGGATGGCAAAATTGCAGAATGGCTAAGGGCCAGCCTGGTTTGTCGCTAAGGGCCTGTCATGTGTCTGCAGCGTAGTGCACAGAGCCCTGCTGCCACACCAGACAGCTCGTTAAATAACATCAGAGTGGGGTAGTCCTTAGTGGCAGGGGTCAAAGGGGTATTTGGTGACCCCGCCGTGAAGCTCGACCACTGCCTCTGTCCAGGAGATGAGGTCACCCGCCAGGTGACCTCCGCAGGAAGCCTGGCTATAGATTTCATTGGGTGTGAGAACGCGGGACCACAACTGGAGGTCTGACATCTCGCCCACGAAGGACTGGGTGGCGTCAAATCGGCCACCTAGGGTATCCTGTTAGGAAAACAGAGGATTTTTTACAAAATATGTAAAAGTAATAGATATACCACAATAAAAGATCAATACACAATTATTTCAACAGACTTGTCTCGCCTTTGAGTTTTCCACCTTTTTACCCCTTCAAAGCAAGGTTGGTTAACCCGCCAACTACGTTCTAAAACTAGGCCGGTCAGATCAATCAACCTTCGTACTTCTAACCATTTCATGGCCTAGTCTTATGGTAACTTCTTATTTGTGGCCTAAATCATCAGTCACTTCCTGGAACTCACTAGACATGACATTAGAGCCCCGGTCAGAGTGGATCTCCCAAGGAAGACCAAACTGAGTGATGAATTTGAAGCATTAGCAACAGTTTAAGCTGTAATATGTTTCAGAGGGATCAGTCATTTTATATTTACATTTGAGTCCTTTAGCAGATGCTCCAACCTGGACTCAGGGGTAGACGTAACATAGTGAATGTAAATCTGGGACACTCCATTTAGTTTGATACGTTACATTTCATATGGTATGAATTCATTTGTGGATGTCCATCATCCATTTAGTATGAAATGTTATGAATTTCAATTCATATGATATGTTGTGGCTAAAGTTAGCTAGGTGGCTAAAGCTAACGTCAGCTAGGTGGCTAACATTAGCTAGGCTATGGGTTAGGGTTAGGGGAAGGGTTAGCTAACATGCTAGTAGTTGCAAAGTTGCGAAAAGCTAGTAAGTAGTTGCTTATTAATGCTAAAGTTGATTCCCAAGCTTAGTTTTCGCAATAGCCTGTGTCTTCTCAGGACACAACTAAATAATAATCATCTTTAACATGATTGTATTAACCACTTTTTGTATTCTGCAAAGCCCAAAATTGGGAATTGTGACAGGCAGGTAACATTTGGAGGCAGCAGTGGGATCCAGTACTGCTGTTTGAAATTTCAGTTCTTATCCCAGCGTTTTATATGTTCTTCAGAACTTTGAGAATGCAAATTCGTAGCGAGAAAACGTATAGTTGTACCTGTTCCTGGCCCAGAATAAAGACTCCACCAGGCTTGATGGGATGCCATGCAGATAGGTTCTCTCCAGACCCCCTTTTGACGCCATCCTGGAAGGCCTCCCAATGCCCATCGTGTGACGACCATGTCATGCACAGGTGGTGCCACTTCCCATCCGTCATAGCCATGGGCAACGTCACTGCCTGTGCAGAGAAATAGAGTCACTGGCTTGATTAAATAATTGCATGATTGGCTGATTGATTGATTAATTGGCTCAAGCCAGAGTCCAAACAAAATATTTCGGTGAGAGAAAAGGGCCAAGTTCTGTTCGGAGAAAGAGATTATTACTAGGTTAATTGATTGGTTCATTGGCTGACTGTAGTGTCATTGTTGTGGACATTTTATTATAACAACACAAATATTGTTTTTTAGGGAGATATTTTATGAAAGATTTGTCCGGTTTTGTGAATAGGTACAAATAGCCATCGCATTTCAAGTAATGTCATTTTTTTCCTTTTGTGCCAGCTCATAACAACATAGCCTTCAGGTGCCATAGATAGGCATCTCCCAGGTTGAACCACCAAATCCCCTCTTGTCTGGGAGAAACCCTGACTCATGCACAGGTATAGTATGGGCCCGGACCATGTGTCTATCCCCGCGTCCACCCTGTCATGGGACGCCTCTCCACATGACTGTGCTAGGTAAGCTGCTTGCCCTTTGCCCTCTGAGGTCTTATGCCATTAGTGAGGATGATAGATGAGGATAGGGCCACTGTCTCTAAGGGGGAAAGACAGGGTGATAGCAGGATCCAGGTGAACTGTAACTGTCACAACTGCCCCCTGCCTCGTTCCTTGAGGACAGGAGATAAATCGAAATCTGGTGCCTGATTGGATGAGAATGGAGTCACCTGCCACTGAAGTGTAAGCTTGCTTGCCTTGAGGTGATTGATTTTCCACTTGTGCTGCCAATGGGACAACTGACTGATAACATATGCTTACTTAAAATGTTGATAAAAATGTTCAAACACTCCTTGTCAGAACCTGTTTTTGCTTTGTTATTATGGGGTATTGTGTGTAGATTGATGAGGGGGGAGAAACGATTTAATAAATTTTAGAATAAGGCTGTAACGTAACAAAATGTGGAAAAAATTAAGGGGTCTGAATACTTTCCGAATGCACTGTATATGTGTAAGAAGTGAGAATGAACCGTATATCTTCACAAATTGGTCACTAGGGGCACAATGTGAAAATATGCAAAATATGCAATCATGCTCTTACATTGTCGTTAACCAGTAGTTCCATGGGATTGTTGCCCCATTCGATCAGAACCAGTTCGTTGGCCTGTCCCGGGACAGAGTAGGAGAAGGGCGTGCCGAGGCCAGGCCCTGAACCCCCTTTTATCCAGAGGCAGACAGTGAGGGTGAAGATTTCAATGAGTAGGGTCTTTTTTATCCTTCCATACATGTAGTTAGTGCGCATAGGGAAGCCAATCTGGAAAGCATCCGGACTCTTTGGCTTTTTCCGGGTACCTGTTGGAATACAAAACAGCAAAATATGAGCAACGAACAGCTGAGGAGTGAAATTAAAGTAATTTGCCAGTGTCTGTGTTCTTCGAAGGCCAGCATCCCGGTGTCGCCTCTACACTGTTGACTGGTGTTTTGCGGGTACTATTTAATGAAGCTGCCAGTTGAGGACTTGTGAGGCGTCTGTTTCTCAAACTAGACTCTCAAATGTTTTTGTCCTCTTGCTCAGTTGTGCACCGGGGCCTCCCACTCCTCTTTCTATTCTGGTTAGGGCCAGTTTGCGCTGTTCTGTGAAGGGAGTAGTACACAGCATTGTACGAGATCTTCAGATTCTTGGCAATTTCTCGCATGGAATAGCCTTCATTTCTCAGAACAAGAATAGACTGAGTTTCAGAAGAAAGTTCTTTGTTTCTGGACATTTTGAGCCTGTAATCGAACCCACAAATGCTGATGCTCCAGATACTCAACTAGTCTAAAGAAGGCCAGTTGTATTGCTTCTTTAATCAGTACAACAGTTTGCAGCTGTGCTAACATAATTGCAAAAGGGTTTTCTAATGATCAATTAGCCTTTCAAAATTATAAACTTGGATTAGCTAACACAAGGTGCCATTGGAACACAGGAGTGACGGTTGCTGATAATGGGCCTCTGTACGCCCATGTAGATATTCCATTAAAAATCTGCCGTTTCCAGCTACAACAGTCATTTACAACATGAACAATGTCTACACTGTATTTCTGATCAATTTGATGTTATTTTAATTAATAGACAAAAAAATGTGCTTTTCTTTCAAAAACAAGGACATTTCTAAGTGACCCCAAACTTTTGAACGGTATATGTGTTATATATATTTTTTTTACCTTTATTTAACCAGGCAAGTCAGTTAAGAACAAATTCTTATTTACAATGACGGCCTACCCCGGCCAAACTCAGACGATGCTTGGCCAATTGTGCGCCGCCCTATGGGACTCCCAATCATGGCCGAATGTGATACGGACTGGATTCAAACCAGGGACTGTAGAGGCGCCTCTTGCATTGACTATGTCTGTACCTACAGCTACAACTTGGAATGCATGATATAAATCGGACAAGAGTATACAATGGCAAAGTGGGTTATTTATCAGAGAGTTTCAATACCAGGGTTAGAGTTCCTGTGGTTAAGGTGGCTCAGCACAGTTTCCAGCTTGTTGTGTCCACGGCCAAGAGGCAATGGAGGTGGTGGCTTGCTGTTATAGGCTGGACGAGGACGATGGCCATGGTCGTCATTGCCTTGGTGGTCATCACCGTTTTCACGGTGGTCATCGTGAAGATCATCGTGGTGGTCGTCGTGATGATCATCAGGATGGTCGTCATGGTGATCGTCATGGTGGTCGTTATGGTGTGTGTCATGGCGGCCGTGGCTACGATCATAATGGCGGTCATAGTGTCGGTCATAGTGATGGTCATCATGGTGACTGTTTTGACGGTTGTTGGGGCGGTTGTTGTAGCGGGTGGGGGTGTGGGTGTCGTGATCGTCATCATGGTGGTCGTCGTGGTGACCCGGTCCATGTTGGTCATCGTGATGATCATCGTGGTGGTCATCGCGGTGACCAGGTTCATGGTGGTCGTCGTGGTGGTCGTCCGGATGGTCATCGTGGTGGTCGTCATGGTGGTCATCGTGGTGGTCGTCATGGTGACCATAATCATGATGCCCACCGTAGTGATTGTTGAGCTGCTTCTCAAGTGCATTGATTTTGCGTTGCAGGAGGTCTCTCAGTGAGCTTGAATAGGAGCTGGAGGAATTCCTGGCCTGGAGAAAGAGAGAGAATTAATAATAGTTATAATAGGAAATGTTTGCATACCTTATTATTAGTCCATGTGCTTGGTAATTAACACTTTCTGGAGCATATCCATGGTAATTTATTTCCATAATAGGACTTTTAATGAGCTGTTTTTTTGTTTGTTTTTTAGACACCTCTTCTACTTCAGCCCATTCTGGGTTGCTTCTGTCGGCCATATTGTGCTGCCCCTAATCTCTCCAAGTGGGCAGATAAATGAAATAATACTAATGTCGGCTCCTCCCACCCTGGAAAACCTCCTTCCTTCCTTCCCTCCCTCTACTTCTGTCAGTGTCTCTGATCAAATCCGGCTTTACTCAGTGCCAGAGCACACCAAGATTATTAGCTCATCACCATGGATGATGCTAATTGGCATTGAAGGTGTCTAGAACCCTGCAACACTTGGAAACCGGTTTGCGGCATAGACGTCCCTGTTATGTGACGGAGCTCCAATCTCAGCTGTACTGTCTTTGTCTAACACCCTCAAGGCAAAGGTTTCTGTGTAACCCTTTCTCTATGAACCACCAGTGTTATTATGTGTTATTAATGTGCGCATAGGCTATAAGCCTATCTGATGTCTTATAGCAAGAATATTTGATAACAGTATATTTTTAGAGCCTGACAAATATATCGTTTCATCTATATTATTGGCCAATGTTGGCCTTTAACCGATATTTCGATGTAGGCCGATAAATCCACCGATAACCGATATTCAATAAATAGGATGAAGAAAGTGAATCTCAGTGTAATCTGAACACTTACGGCCATTCTCATGGTCATTATTGTCACAATGTAAGCAAGCAACATTTGAAGCAATTTTTTTTGGACAGCTGCTCTTTTGGTTGGCAATCTAAGAGAACTCAGTGTGAAAAATGTTCACGTTTAATTCTCCCTGCTGTAAAACACTATATCGGTCAGCATCGACTTTCAATGAACCACCAGTATTAATGAGTGTTATTAATGCCGACACTCTTAGTAAAAAATGGGTTCCAAAAAGGGCTCTTCGGCTGTCCCCATAGGAGAACCCTTTTTTGTTCATGTAGAACCCTGTGTGTAAAGGGTTCTACATGGAACTCAAAAGGGATCTACCTGGAACCGAAAATAGTTATTCAAAGGGTTCTCGTATGGGGCCAGCCGAAGAACGCTTTGAAGTTCTAGATAGCACCTTTTTGTCTAAGACTGTATACCAAGTCTTATAGCAGGTCTTACAATTCATTATGGAGTGTTAGAGTCACTTTAAGCGGATTGATAACACAGCTGGTTCATGATGGGAAACAGAATTCATAATAAAAAAAAATCATCTTTCATAATCCCCCCAAAAATAGTGGTCAATTAAGTTTGATTTTGGTATCTATAAAGGAACTTCATTCACGCAATAAAATAAACAAACTGTGTTCGGTTGGTTGTTAGTGTCAACAGTCATATGTCATACAATTACTCAACAGGACCCTCTCCTAGGCTTCATGAATTCCCATTGCATTAGTGCAAGACGGCTCTATAGTGAGAGTCAGGATAATTAACTAATCAATTTAGGTCTTCATACGCTCACACGTGGATGGAACTTGGGCTGCAGGCCACTTATATCCTCACGGCGTGGGAGAAAGCCGGAACGCCCTTTGTCGTGCTTAATTTCAGGTCAGTAGCGAGACAAACAGTGCCCCGTAGTGATGCACAAGATGACCTCTATTCACACAAAGGGCAAATAAGCTTCCTATCCCTTTTCCTACTCATCCTTTGATCCTGTTCCCACTCACCTGCAAGTTCTCCAGCCTCTCCTTGAGTGTCTGTAGCGTTTTCCTAGTCTGCTCAGGGGAGAAGGCCCCATGCTTGCTCCCAGAGTTATCCTTCCCTCGGTGGTGTGGGTCTGATCGGTGCCCATTGTTCGGTGGGTAGTGTGGGTCCCCGTGGTGGTCAGCGTCATGGTAGGAGTGATGCGAGCTCGGGTGATGGGAGTTGTGACGCGCGTTTCCATGGTGGTCGTCGTGATGGTCATCGTGATGACCCACCCCCCGGCCAAAGCCCTCACAGAGGGTCAGCTTGGCAGTCAGTTCCCTGATCGTCTCCCGTTGGTCTAAGATGGTCTCCTTTTGCCGCACCAGGCTCTCGCGAAGGTGCAGGATGGTGGATTTGGCTTCGTCTGATATTCCTATCCCCATCCCCATTCCCATCGGCCTCCTGCCGTTACCATTGGGCGCCCCTGCAGCAGGTCCATGATGCCCATTACTGCTGGGTCTGTCGTGGACAGGTCCGTGTGCTGCCCCGCCTGGTGTGAAGCAGCTGGGGTCTGCGTCCGCTGGAATTGGGGTGCAAACAAACTTGGGCTGGGCTCCATAGTCATAGTCTAATCCCGGCAAACTAACAGCAGCCGTTGAGGAAGATATGAGAGTATAGAGGAGTAGAGAAAAAAGAGGGAAAGAGGGTAGGATGAAACCTGGAAGTACTCCACCCCTACGCGTTTGCCCTGTAGACAAAAGCATCAGGGGTGGGATGGCGTTGTCGGCCATCTTTGGTCGACGTCTCGCTTCTCTCCTGTCAAGGGAGACTGTCACGTGAGGCAGCTGGCAAGCTGATTTGACACATGGCAAAAAAAATCCCCAAATCCCCTGTACAACAGGGTCAATTTCTTCGAGAAGTATTATAGCACGCAGGACCTTGTCTCTCTGCTAAAGCTGTTAGTGCTTCATCACTGTGTCGCTGTATCAAACAATGCATGTTGGCTCCATAACGGGACAAATGGCTGTCAAGGTGTCCGCCTCCCGGTGATCCCTTTTGGCACAGGGGGCCTCTTGTGATCGGCAGCCAAACGAATCCGTTTCTAGCCGTCTTCTATCCATCCATCTCATCTGGAAGGAAAAGACAAAGGCGATAAGTCATTCATTGGAAATAGTAAGTCTTGGGAAATACAAATGATTTCAAACCTTATGCTATCACTTCGGTGAATAGACAACAACAGCAATATGCGAGGGCATGATCAGACAATGATTCACTGAACAGTACAGAGCAATAGGATGGCGGTGACAGGACACGAGCACAGCAGCGGTGGGGAGTAATGGAGCTAGGATCATAAGCAATTCAACTACAATGATGCAGTCAATCAGTCACCGCTATTGGTTTTCAACGAGCCAGCAATGGCTTGGAGTGAATGACGCCAACAGCTGAGAACCCCCCTGGGCAGTGTAATTCGATTACAAGGCAGCCAGCAGGATGCAGTTAATGAATGATGGTTTTCATTTTCATGTGGACCGACAGGCAGTTTACTATGCAGGGTTAGGAGGTTATTCATACTGGAACAACGGCAACAGTTGTCTGAGACACGGGGGATACCACCAAAATAAAATATATTGAAAGAGACACAAACAGTCCTCGTGTTATTGAGGAGGTGTGTACAGACTACAATAGCACAGTAGCCCTGAGTTACAATGTACAGTAATGGGAAATAACCTTTTTTATCTGGGGAACAGCATTTAACAATTAGCCTTGTTAGAGTTAATGTTTATGTAATTTGTAATGTGTAGTCAGAGATTGACATCCATCAAACCACCTGACTGCAAAACAATTCTAAGAGTAGGTACAGTATAAAGCCTCAACTAATCCAACAGTTCCTGAATTGAGGGTCAGTGAGGAAAAACCAGGAGAAGGTAACAGATTTCTCAAGGACACTGCCTAATAAGCTGCTTACCCATCCCCATTGCGATCATCAATTCACCACACCTACCGATAGGCCACGGCCTGCTTCTTAAAATATAATCCCCAGTCCTATATTTTCATCAGATTATTGAGAGTTGATTGATTTGTCACATTAGTCATTCTTAATCCAATGTATTTAAAGGTAGTCTCAGAGAAATGACGTTGCCACAAGCAGCACCACAGATATTGAGATGGGCGAGATGCAACACTTCGCTCTCACACAGTAGCCACGGGACCAAAAGAGCAGAGAAGCTGAGCCTCGCACATCAACGCTCTTCGTTGTTGAGGAAATTGACCCACTATGCTGTTTACTTTCTGCATCTACGTCACATCATGGAGTATACCTTTAATCGGATACAGTATATTCTGAATAATACACAAAACATACTTTTATCAAGTTGGCAATTCTTGAGATGTCAGCATGCTATATTTCAACTTCTAAAGTGGATTTGAAAAAATGTGGTAGAATAAACTCAGTAGTTTTCCCCGGCATGTTTTAATGAGGAATTTGACGCTACTGGATGTGGGCAACAGATGTAGCGCATGGATGACACATTCATCTGCAAATGAACTCTCCACCATCTGTTTTCACTCACTTTAACACACTAGCGTAATCAGACATGGCCTTTGAAGCGTTTGTGCGTCACACATGATTCGTGCGTCATCATGTTAACAACCAAACAGAGTATTTGTTTTTTTTCCTGGGGTAATATCACTGTTTGGACTACGATGCGGGGTAACACTTTTACGTTAACTTGCTCTAAACTTGTATAGTAAGTCATGCTGCAATTAACCCTAGTAACAACATTGTATTAACATGTTCTGATAGTTTTGATAATTCTTTTGTAATTACACATTTTGACACCTGTTGTTAAGCAGTTTTTATTGTCAGACAGGTGGAAATAGGATGTGAAAATAACTAAAAACTCCCTTACTAGGTAATTACTAAGCACTTATTAAAGGGATAGACAGTAAAACTTTTCCCAGAGTTGCCAGATGAATACTGTAATTTTGCTTTACAGCCGTGATGCTGCGATATTTGACGCTACTATTTTCCTTACCGTAAAACATGTTACAGCATCCCTTCTGTAAGGGGATGATGTAATGTTTTACAGTAAAGCAAATAGTACTGTCAAATATATGTCAGCAAAATTGCAGTATTAAGCTGACAACTCTGGTGCCAGTATAATGCTGTAAACGTACAGTGAAAATCTCCCTGAAAGCTACAATAAATGTAAGAAAAACAATACATTTGTGCATAAAATACGTTTATTCAAACTGGTAACAACATTAACAGAATTGACAACAGAAGTACAAACAGTTAACACATATTTAAACAAGTAAGAGACAATTAAAACACACAAAAAAACTATATTTTGTGTGGGGTGTTTTAAAAACTATATTTTGAGTGGGGTGTGGGGTACAATCCTAGATCTCTGGTAACCAGGGCAACTATTTGGTGTAACGGTGTTTAGAGGCAGTGAAACACAACGGGACAGTTTGGGCAGGAGAGCATCCAGGAGAGAGAAGTCAGCGGGTGATCCTCATGGGGCGCCGTAGCAATACTCAGTTTTGATTTGTCAGCTCTTCTCACCCCTAACACAAGCATAGAAAAAGAAAGAACTGAACGAGAGACAGAGAGCACCAGGGCTGTTAGTCTGTGGGTAAAAAGATAGGTGACAAGGGACATATCAAGCAGGTGTTGTGTGTGTGTGTGTGTGTGTGTGTGTGTGTGTGTGTGTGTGTGTGTGTGTGTGTGTGTGTGTGTGTGTGTGTGTGTGTGTGTGTACTTACCTCACTAGACGTCTTCAATCAAACTCAGTGAGGGTTGAGAACAGCTGTCTTCCTCTGGGCCACCTTGTCATGTCCTTTGTCCCATCTTCAGGGTTCATCATCCTGGGTGGATTCGAACCAGTACAGCCATATATCCGATATAGCTTGTGAAATCAATTGAGGCATTGAACAAATACAAATAAGACAGCTACGTATACAGTTGAAGTCGGAAGTTTACATACACATAGGTTGGAGTCATTAAAACTTGTTTTTCAACCACTCCGCAAATTTCTTGTTAACAAACTATAGTTTTGGCAAGTCGGTTAGGACATCTACTTTGTGCATGACACAAGTACTTGTTCCAACAATTGTTTACAGACAGATTATTTCACTTATAATTCACTGCATCACAATTCCAGTGGGTCAGAAGTTGACATACATTCAATTGACTGTGCCTTTAAACAGCTTGGAAAAATGGTTTTAGAAGCTTCTGATGGGCTAATTAACATCATTTGAGTCAATTGGAGGTGTACGTGTGGATGTATTTCAAGGCCTACCTTCAATCTCAGTGCCTCTTTGCTTGACATCAAAAGAAATCAGCCAATTGTAGACCTCCACAAGTCTGGTTCATCCTTGGGAGCAATTTCCAAACGCCTGAAGGTATCAAGTTCATCTGTACAAACAATAGTACGCTCAGGAAGGAGACGCGTTCTGTGTCCTAGAGATGAACTTACCTTGGTGCAAAAAGTGCAAATCAATCCCAGAACAACAGCAAAGGACCTTGTGAAGATTCTGGAGGAAACAGGTACAAAAGTATATATATCCAGAGTAAAACGAGTCCTATATCAACATAACCTGAAAGGCAGCTCAGCAAGGAAGAAGCCACTGCTCCAAACCCGCCATAAAAAAGCCAGACTACGGTTTGCATCTGCACATGGGGACAAAGATTGTACTTTTTGGAGAAATATCCTCTGGTCTGATGAAACAAAAATAGAACTGTTTGGCCATAATGACCAACGTTATGTTTGGAGGAAAAAGGGGGAGGATTGCAAGCCAAAGAACACCATCCCAACCGTGAAGCAGGGGGTGGCAGCATCATGTTGTGTGGGTGCTTTGCTGCAGGAGGGACTGGTGCACTTCACAAAATAGATGGCATCATGAGGGGTAAAATTATGTGGATATATTGAAGCAACATCTCAAGACATCAGTCAGGAAGTTAAAGCTTGGTCGCAAATGGGTCTTCCAAATGGACAATGACCCCAAGCATACTTCCAAAGTTGTGGCAAAATGGCTTAAGGACAACAAAGTCAAGGTATTGGAGTGGCCATCACAAAGCCCTGACCTCCATCCTATAGAAAATGTGTGGGCAGAACTGAAAAAGCATGTGCGAGTAAGGAGGCCTACAAACCTGACTCATTTACACCAGCTCTGTCAGGAGGAATGGGCAAAATTCACTCAACATATTGTGGGAAGCTTGCGGGAGGCTACCAAAAGCATTTGACCCAAGTTAAACAATTTAAAGGCAATGCTACCAAATACTAATTAAGTGTATGTAAACTTCTGACCCACTGGGAATGTGATTAAATAAATAAAACCTGAAATAAATCATGCTCTACTATTATTCTGACATTTCACATTCTTAAAATAAAGTGGTGATCCTAACTGACTTAAGACAGGGAATTTTTACTCAGATTAAATGTCAGGAATTGTGAAAAACAGAGTTTAAATGTATTTGGCTAAGGTGTATGTAAACTTCCGACTTCAATTGTATGTCACACAGGGTTGTGACAGCTAAGGAGAATACTGTGCCGGTGTTGTTGCCATTCATGCTCTCCTCATTGAGTAGACTGTATCACAGTGACATCTAGATGGCTAGCAATATTAGTTCTTTTTTTGTGTAGGCTTCTATCCTACTTGAAATATAATCCTGGGAGGAAAATAAATTGGATATGCTTCTAGCTATCTCCGGTGACACTGTGATAGAGCTGCCCAGTGGTTGGCAGGCACAACACTATGAGTCTTATCCAATGGTCATGTCTTTTTAATTGCTAAAAACAAGCCATTTCTCTGTAGTAATAGTGAAAACATAATGGGTGCTCAGTTGATTCCCTACTGCACTCAGAGGCTGCGGTACAGCAAAGCCTATCATCACAACAATTATTATCTGGCCGATTTTTTTTCTAGGTCGCACAGAGTAAGATATTTACGAGCAATTTAGAGCCGATCGAAAGGGCTTGTGTCAACATTAGCCAGCTAACTGTTGGTTCGCAATAAAGATACTTACAGTGCCTTCGGAAAGTATTCAGACTCCTTGTCCTTTTCCACATTTTGTTACGTTACAGCTTTATTCTAAAATGGATGAAATAAAATATTCAGCAATCTACACACAATACCACATAACGACAAAGCGAGAAAAAAAAGGTTTTAATTGTTTTTCTCAAATTAATTTAAAAAATACAAAACAGAAATACCTTATTTACAAAGGTATTCAGACCCTTTGATATGAGACTCGAAATTGAGCTCAGGTGCTTCCTGTTTCCATTGATCATCCTTGAGATGTTTCTACAACTTGATGGGTAACTGTGGTAAATTCAATTGATTGGACATGATTTGGAAAGGAGGACATCTGTCTATATAAAGCCCCAGAGTTGACAGTGCATGTCAGATCAAAAACCAAGCCATGAGGTTGAAGGATTTATCCATAGGGCTCTGAGAAAGAATTGTGTCGAGGCACAGATCTGGGGAAGGGTGCAATTTTTTTTCTACCATTGAAGGTCCCCAACAACACAGTGGACTCTTCATAGAGCTGGCCGCCTGGCCAAACAGAGCAATCGGAGAGAAGGCCTTGGTCAGGGAGATGACCAAGAACCCCATGGTCACTCTGACAGAGCTCTAGAGTTCCTCTGTGGAGATGGAAGAACCTTGCTGCACTCCACCAATCAGGCCTTTATGGTAGAGTGGCCAGACAGAACTCACTCCTCAGTAAAACGCACATGACAGCCCGCTTGGAGTTTGCAAAAAGTCACCTAAAGACTCTCAGACCATGAGAAACAAGATACTCTGGTCTGATAAATGCCAAGTGTCACTTCTGGAGGAAACCTGGCACCATCCCTACAGTGAAGCTTGGTGGTGGCAGCATCATGCTGTGAGATAATTTTTCAGCAGCAGGGACTGGGAGACTAGTCAGGATCAAGGGAAAGATGAACAGAGCAAAAACAGAGAGATCCTTGATGAAAACTTGCTCCAGAGTGGTCAAGACCTCAGACTGGGGCGAAGGTTCACCTTCCAACGGGACAACGACCCTAAGCACACAGCCAAGACAACACAGGAGTGGCTTGAGGACAAGTCTCTGATTGTCCTTGAGTGGCCCAGCCAGAGCCCGGACTTGAACCCGATCGAACATCTCTGGAGAGACCTGAAAATAGCTGTGCAGCGACGCTCCCAATCCAACCTGACAGACATTGAGAGGATCTGGAGAGAAGAATGGGAGAAACTCCCCAAACACAGGTGTGCCAAGCTTGTAATACTCAAGGAGACTCGCTGCTGTAATCGCTGCCAAAGGTGCTTCAACAAAGTACTGAGTAAAGGCTCTGAATTCTTATGTAAATGTGAAATTTCCATTTTTCTTTTTTATACATTTGCAAAAATTTCTAAAAACTGTTTTTGCTTTGTCATTATGGGGTATTGTGTGTAGATCGATGAGGGGAAAAAATGTAATCAATTTTATAATAAGGCTGTAACGTAACAAAATGTAGAAAAAGTCAAGGGGTCTGAATAATTTTCGAAGGCAGTGTATAAACAAGTTACCTTGTTTACAAGGTACCTACCCAGTAGCTTCTGAAAATGTTATTCCACTTCACAGCAGCTTCAAGAAGGTATTTAATAAAATAGTCTGATATTCATGTCTCGCCAGACAGCATGAGGTTGGTGCCTGAAACTGATCATTTGAATCTACAGTAGGCCTGAGCTATTACCATAAAGAAGTACAGCATGTTAGAGTAATTTTCTATAACAGTACTTTTTAAGCATTTTACCCATAATTCAGCGCAATCTACAGCCTTATTAATGCTGTGAAACAGATTTACAGTGTTTTACTGTTGAAATGACAGAAAAGTCTGACAGTGCAGTGAGAGAGTCTGGCAATTAAGCAGTTTTTCTACTTATCCAGAGTTAGATGAACTTGTGGATACCATTTGTATGTCTCTGCCTTCCAGTATGAAGGAAGGTAGCATTGGCTCGGGAAATTACCACTAACGTCCTCTCAGTACTGCACTCAGGTGCGAAGCCGTATCTTAGCGTACCTGTAGACTTCCAGTCATTGCGCTAACGCCAGTTAGCGTTGGTTCGCGGAAGTGCCTCTTACTTCCTACATACTGCACGCAGAGACATAAAAATTGTATCCGCGAGATCATCTAACTCTGGGTCATCTAACGCACTACCCCTTTACATCATTGTGTAACAACATGCTAATACAATGTTGTTGCTAGAATAAAAAGGGTACATGCCTTAGTAATTTACTTAACCAAGGAACTATATCATTGGTCATTTTACCATATGTAAGATTTTGGTTGTCACCAGATGATACAATTGACTTAATACAATTTAATATGCCATTATTTGTTACAAAACAGCCATAACCTATAATGTTTGTAATTAAGACGGATGTCTATAGTTCACTGGCAATATTATACTTTGAACGTAGCTTCTCACTCTAGATCAAATGCACTATCGACGTTAACATCAGGTACTTCTAAAATATGTATTCAGAGCCAGCATAAAGCAGGTCGTTTGTTTGATGACCCTTACCAAGTCTTGCTCAAATCCTCATTATCGCATGTTTCTACCTCTTTATATCTTTCTGTTCCACCACTCCTGCATAGAGCAGTAACACTGACACTTCCTATACGTAATCTATTCGCTGCCTTTCATTAATAAGTCAATGGAATGACTAAATGTGGGGTAAGTCATTGTTTTGGACAACCAGCTACGCGCAAAGAATCCTCCACGAGCCTTGGCAAGTCCAAGTCTTCTGACCAGGAGGGACTTTCCTCCTCCCAAGGTTGACACACTAATAGGATTCCCAGGATTAATACCTGAGGGTGGAGCGGAGGATTAGCCCTGGCCTGCTCACCTCAGAAAGTCAAGGCGTTGTTTCCATACGTGTAGAATATATGGGATATTTACAGTATTTCACGTTGACTTTTCCACAAGGTATGCCTTCCACAACACATTCTCATCAAATAAAATTGTTCAGTATAGGTGCTACGAATGGTACACAATTTCCTTTAACCTGATTATAAATTAAAGTTTTAAAACAGTACCACATATCACATCATGGGTATGTATTCATATATAATATCAAGGGTATATAGAAATATAAATACTACTTTGAAAATCTGACACTGTATCAAGGCAATGACATTTTCCAATTTAGTTGTACCTTTTCTTCGTCTTTCGCTCTCAAAACTTAAAGGACAATTCCGCCAGTTTTCAACCTCATATTCTTCATTTGGGCGGCAGGGTAGCCTAGTGGTTAGAGCATTGGACTAGGAACCGAAAGAGTTACAAGTTCAAATCCCCAAGCTGGCAAGGTACAAATCTGTCGTTCTGCTCCTGAACAAGGCAGTTAACCCACTGTTCCTAGGCTGTCATTGAAAATAATAATTTGTTCTTAACTGACTTACCTAGTTAAATAAAGGTTAAAAAAATTTAAAAAATCCCCAGCACCAAACCAGTGTCAACATATGTGAAAACAGTGTGTTTCTATGATCTGTGGTTAAAAAGATGAGAAGAAAGGTCTTTAAAAAAATGATTCTCTGTGACATAGTAGGATTAAAAGTTTAAAAAAACTGTGATTTTCAAAACCTACAATTAGTTTTTAGTCCAAGGGAGGGTATTTCCTTGCTCCCAGTGTCACCGCGAATCTCATAGTGTTTGAAAATCACTGTTTTCAAACTACGTAGGACAATTACAGTGTACCACCACAGACCTTTCCATCCAAGCAATTAGTAAGACACAGTCTACTATAAGTGGGACCCATGCTGTTTCCAACAAGTGTTTTGGTAACTGGAGTTAAAAAATTCTGCAACATCAACATGTGTTCAACAGGCCCTTCATTTTGGTCGATAAGCATGCTTGCCGTTAACACGTCCTAAAAATAGGCTGAGCTATGTTAACTTCACTGCAGGGGTTGAAGTAAAAGTCTAAAGGTTGTGCCACTGACTCAACCTCAACCGTGACACGATGTGACGGTTTACCTCTGGGCAGCTATCGGGGATCCTGTAGGACAGGTGTCTCTGGACTGCACAGTTGTATACCATGCTTTCAAAAGCTCATTGTTAAGTGTGTTAAGAATAAAACACAGACACTTAATCTGACTATAGATTAGTTGAAGCTGCAGAAAAGCCCATGTTTCATTGTAATCCATAGTGGAAAGGAAACTATCTAAAAGTCAATGACCGTGTTACATACTTTCATTCTGAAACACCGTGTGAAATGCAGTACTCTTGTGACCAATAGGAAATATCAGCAACAAAGCAAGAATTGGTTATGTATCGCCGCGACTATGTAGAGATGTCAAATATTCGAAGGTGCCAAACATATGAGCCTGGGTCAAAGGTCATGCCATGACCTTGACACAAGCATGTGGCCACAAGCCCATGCAAAGAAGGCATTGGACTGAGAAATATGCTTATGCTGGTGAATTATCCAGTTATCACAACCAAGGCGATCGTCTGACTTCACACTTAGTTCCCATGGACTCTGTGTACAGTAAAACACTGGTAACTGTCCATGACCACTACAATTCCATTTCATACAGTTGAAGCAGTGCTGGCAAAAGTACTTCATTGCCATACTTTGACTAAAAGTAAAGATACCTTAACATAAAATGGCTCAAGTTAAAGTGAAAATCACCCAGTAAAATACTGTACAATGTGATTAAAAGTCTAAAAGCACTTAATTTTAAACATACTTCAGTATCAAAAGTAAATGTAATTCAAAATATATGCTTAAGTATACTTTTAGTATAAATAATTTCAAATTCCTTATATGTGGCAAACCAGACGGCACGGTTGTCTTGATTTTAATTTACGGATAGTCGGGCACACTCATCATTTACAAATTAAGCATGTGTCTATTGAGTCCGCCAAATCAGAGGCGGTACGGAGGAGCAGGGATGTTCTCTTGATAAGTGGGTGAATTGGACCATTTTCCTGTCCTTGTCACACCCTGATCTGTTTCACCTGTCTTGTGATTGGCTCCACACTCTCCATGTGTCGCTTATTATCCCTGGTGTATACAGTTGAAGTCGGATGTTTACATACACCTTAGCCAAATACATTTAAACTTCTTTCACCATCCTAGTAAAACTTCCCTGTTTTAGGTCAGTTAGGATCACCACTTTATTTAAAGAATATGAAATGTCAGAATAATAGCAGAGAAAATGATTTATTTCAGCTTTTATTTCTTTCATCGCATTCCCAGTGGGTCAGAAATTTAGAAACGCTAAATTAGTATTTGGTAGCATTGCCTTTAAATTGTTTAACTTGGGTCAAAGGTTTCGGGTAGCCTTCCAAAAGCTTCCCACAACAAGTTGGGTGAATTTTGGCCCATTCCTCCTGACAGAGCTGGTATAACTGAGTCAGGCTTGTAGGCCTCCTTGCTCGCACACACTTTTTCAGCTCTGCCCATAAATTGCTTCAATATATCCACATAATTTTACTCCTCATGATGCCATCTATTTTGTGAAGTGCACCAGTTCCTCCTGCAGCAAAGCACCCACACAACATGATGCTGCCACCCCGTGCTTCACGGTTGGAATGGTGTTCTTCGGCTTGCAAGCCTCCCCCCTTTTCCTCCAAACATAACGTTGGTAATTATGGCCAAACAGTTCTATTTTTGTTTCATCAGACCGGAGGACATTTCTCCAAAAAGTACGATCTTTGTCCCTATGTGCAGATGCAAACCGTAGTCTGGCTTTTTATGGTGGTTTTGGAGCAGTGGCTTCTTCCTTGCTGAGCTGCCTTTCATTTATGTTGATATAGGACTAATTTTACTCTGGATATATTTACCTTTGTACCTGTTTCCTCCAGCATCTTCACAAGGGCCTTTGCTGTTGTTCTGGGATTGATTTGCACTTTTTGCACCAAAGTACGTTCATCTCTAGGACACAGAACGCGTCTCCTTCCTGAGCGGTATGACGGCTGCGTGGTCCCATGGTGTTTATACTTGCGTACTATTGTTTGTACAGATGAGCGTGTTACCTTCAGGCGTTTGGAAAATGCTCCCAAGGATGAACCAGACTTGTGGAGGTCTACAAATATTTTCTGAGGTCTTGGCTGATTTCTTTTGATTTTCCCATGATGTCAAGGAAAGAGGCACTGAGTTTGAAGGTAGGCCTTGAAATACATCCACAGGTTTTATATATTTTTATTTAACCTTCATTTAACCAGGTAGGCTAGTTGAGGGACAAGTTCTCATTTGCAACTGCGACCTGGCCAAGATAAAGCGTAGCAGTTCGACACATACAACAACACTGAGTTACACATGGAATAAACAAAACATACAGTCAATAATACAATATAAAAAAATTTAACAAAAAAGTCTATATACAGTGAGTGCAAATGAGGTAAGATAAGGAAGTAAATAAATAGGCCATGGTGGCGAAGTAATTATAATATAGCAATTAAACACTGGAACGGTAGATGTGCAGAAGATGAATGTGCAAGTAGAGATACTGGGGTGCAAAGGAGCAAGATAAATCAATAAATACAGTATGGGGATGAGGTAGTTGGATGGGCTGTTAGCAGATGGGCTATGTACAGGTGCAGTGATCTGTGAGCTGCTCAGACAGGTGGTGCTTAAAGCTAGTGAGGGAGATATGAGTCTCCAGCTTCAGTGATTTTTGCAGTTTGTTCCAGTCATTGGCAGCAGAGAACTGAAAGGAAAGGCGGCCAAAGGAAGAATTGGCTTCGGGGGTGACCAGTGAGATAAACCTGCTGGAGCGCGTGCTACGGGTGGGTGCTGCTATGGTGACCAGTGAGCTGAGATAAGGCAGGGTTTTACCTAGCAGAGACTTGTAGATGACCTGGAGTCAGTGAGTTTGGCGACGAGTATGAAGCGAGGGCCAGCCAACGAGAGCGTACAGGTCGCAGTGGTGGGTAGTGTATGGGGCTTTGGTGACACAACAGATGGCACTGTGATAGACTGCATCCAATTTGTTGAGTAGAATGTTGGAGGCTATTTTATAAATGACATCGCTGAAGTCGAGGATCGGTAGGATGGTCAGTTTTACGAGGGTATGTTTGGCAGCATGAGTGAAGGATGCTGTGTTGCGAAATAGGAAGCCAATTCTAGATTTAATTTTAGATTGGAGATGCTTAATGTGAGTCTGGAAGGAGAGCTTACAGTCAAACCAGACACCTAAGTATTTGTAGTTGCATTTAAGAGCAGTTGGAGGCCACAGAAGGAGAGTTGTATGGCATTGAAGCTCGTCTGGAGGTTAGTTAACACAGTGTCCAAAGAAGGGCCAGAAGTTTACAGAATGGTGTCGTCTGTGTAGAGGTGGATCAGAGAATCACCAGCAGCAAGAGCGACATCATTGATGTGTATTTGGAGGTACACCTCCAATTGACTCAAATTATGTCAATTAGCCTATCAGAAGCTTCTAAAGCCATGATATAATTTAATGGAATTTTCCAAGCTGGTTAAAGGCACAGTCAACTTAATGGATGTAAACCTGAGACCCACTGGAATTGTGATACAGTGAATTATAAGTGAAATAATCTGTCTGTAAACAATTGTTGGAAAAATGACATGTGTCATTCACAAACTAGAGGTCCTAACCGACTTGCCAAAACTATAGTTTGTTAACAAGAAATTTGTGGAGTGGTTGAAAAACGAGTTTTAATGACTCCAACCTAAGTGTATGTAAACTTTCGACTTCAACTGTATATCCCTGTGTTTCCTGTCTCTCTGTGCCAGTTTGTCTTGTATGTTTTTCAAGTCAACCAGCAGTTTTCCCGTGCTCCTGCCTTCTCTATTCTCTTTTGCTAGTCCTCCCGGTTTTGACCCTTGCCTGTTTTTTGGACTCCGTACTCACCTGCCTGACCATTCTGCCTGCCCTGACCTCGAGCCTGCCTGCCACTCTGTACCTCCTGCACTTTGAACTGGTTTTGACCTTTTGCCTGTCCACGACCATTCTCTTGCCTACCCCTTTTGGAATGTTTAATAAATACCAAAGACTCAAACCATCTGCCTCCCGTATCTGCATCCGGGTCTCACCTTGTGCCCTTATAGTCCTGTTAATCACTCAAAATGTAACGTGTTCTTTAGGCTGTCAGGGAAAATGAATGGAGTAAAAAGTACATTATTTTCTTTAGGAATGTAGTGGAGTAAAAGTAAAGGGTGTCAAAAATAGAAATAGTGAAGTGCAGATACTCCCCCCCCCCCCCCCCCCCCCCCCCAAAAAAAAACTGTTTAAGTAGTAGTTTTAAGTATTTTTTACTTAAGTCCTTTACACCACTGAGTAGGAGCTTTTGTAAATGAGCACTATCCAAACCTCACTTGGCACAGTGGAAGATCCCTTTAAAGTGTTTATGTACTGGGGAAATACCTTGTTGTCCAATATATATTTGCTCAGTGTTTCGGACAAATCCCCTATTCAGTATCCAGGTCAAGCAATCATCATGATATGATTTTGCATTATGGTCTTAGAGAAAAGGGTTCCAAAAGGGTTCTTCGGCTGTCAAATAAGAGAACCCTTTTGGGATCTATGTACAACTCTTGAGGGAACCCTATTTGAGTCAAAGGATATTCATATACGTAAGTTATACAAACCTTGCAGAGAGCCTATCCAACTGAAAATCTCCTAAATGTATATAAACTACTGGAACCAAGACATAAAAATAACTGATATTGGCTCAAGGTGAAGGGAATGTTGGAACATAACGAACAAAATTATTGTTAACAAAAATGTACACTTAATCCAGTTTATACAACAGGTGGGTCTAATCCTGGATGCTGATTGGTTAAAACCGCATTCCAGACAGTGTCTATTCCACAAGTTACCACCGGCTAAATCTATGACGTGGAAATGCTTAATTACTCTGTTCCATCTGACTGTGCTGTCCACTGTCTCATCAGCCCAGCCAGGCAATTTATATACTAGATCTACATTGTAAAAAGCATCTAGACATAATTTCCCAGTTCTTTTAGAGTAGCATTTGTTTTTCATCAGCAGAGATTTTGTATAACATTGCTGTCCGTCTCTCCGATATTTGCAACACTGTTTCAATTTTGAAATTTGATCTCCTATGGTAATGAACAAGTCGGGAGTTTGAACGAGACAGATAGGCTGGCAGCTTTTCAGCCAGTCAAAATCATGAATCAGCATTATTTCAATGGATAAATACAAAACAATGTCAATAGGAAAACACGAAATGCGGGTAGTGTGCTGTCATTTCAGCTTCAGTTTGAAGTGACTGTGTTAGCTGTGCAGTTTGCTACTGTATCTCTTCTGAACAGTGGCCTGGCGAGAGAGCAAATGTTCTATGCCAGGTGAAATCGCACACTAGCTCAATACTATGTATGTTTAAAAAAATAAAAACACTGAAAATAGCTTTAACAAAAGCAAATGCAGCTACTTTGACGTTATTCTGACTGCACTGTTGTTTGACGTGACTGTGTTAGCCAAAGTTGGCTAGCTAGCAAGCAAAGGATAACAATGTTGCCAGCCATCATGGCAACGGAACATTTAAAACGAACGACCATAGATTTAGAACAAAAGACTTAACGACTGGATCGAGTCTCTGGCATCCGAACCAATAGAATGAACAACCAGCTAGCTTGGGTAGCAACCCTAGATTCGACTTCGCCTCGGGCCTAACAAAACCCGTGCCAATAACATCCTCCAAACACCGGCTTCTCGGGCATTATCACTTAAATAAACAAATGTATAGAATTGATTACACAAGACACAATTCACAAATTCTATAGCACAACAGCAAAGTCATGTCTTAAGTGTAAAACTAACAATGACTCAATAATCCATGCCTTCTGGGAATGTTTTAAAGTCCAAGAGTTGTGGGCGGAGCTGGAAAGTTGGCTGTCAGAATTACAATGTAAATGTACTTTTAATTTGTTTTTGCATATTTCAAGACATGTGCAGTGAGATACCAAATGGGTTGGACGATACTTTTCTTGTCAATCATTCAATTGTAAGGCTTTATTGTTTAAATGTTGAAAGTGCATGGGCGATGGAGAGAAACAAAATGGTGCAGTTTAGGCCACGTGAGGGGGAGAGTGATCCAGCAGTTGAAGATAGGGGTGTGAGCCGGTGGGTCTGGTCAGGGGTGATGTTATGGATGTTGGTGTGGGTCTGTATGCTGTTGATGTTGTGTCTGTTTTGTATTGTAAAAAAAAATGAATGAAAGCATTTTTTAAACGAGGGTTCTACCTGTAACCAAAAGAGTTCTACCTGGAACCAACAATGGTTCTCTCAATGGGTTATCCAATGGGGACAGCCGAATAACCCTTTTAGGTTCTAGATAGCAACTTTTTTTCTACGAATGTACAGATGAATGACATTTCAATCGACTTCTTTTTTCTATAGATAGTGAAGCATAATTACAATACCAAAGTACAAACTTGAGGAAAAATACAAACAAACAAGATTCCAGAAATAACCATACAAATAACCAATAGTAAAGACATAATACAACATTTAAATCCCAATGCAGCTTGAAATCAAACATGCACATTTGCAGCAATACAACTGGCTACTCCAAAATAATTAAATCATTCCTAAATAAGCAGTCACAATTGATCTATTTGTCACTTTGTCACGTCAAACTGTTTCAGATCATGCTTCTATTAAACTGTAGTTGAAATATCACGTATGATCCTATGGAAAATATGACTATTGTATAATTAATTTACATGGAAAAAACTTTATCCTATACTTTTCATAAGTTACATATTACAGACATTTGTAGAATCCCAGGTAAGGTGTCTTGACAATTACGTAAAAAAAGTACTAACACTCTAACACACTAATACTACATTGAGGGAGATCAATAAAAACTATGCCTACAAATTTGAACATATTGTTTTATACTAGCTTTTTCGACTTCACTAGAAAATAAGAATGTAAACAATTTTGAAGACATTTACTTTCAATCTGAAAGGTGTCTAAAATAGAGTTCTAGCCTGGCTCGATCAACCATTTGGACAGAGCAACGCAGATTATCTTGAAGGTTAGATTTGTACATTTTAAAACATTTGCAACCATCCCAAGGAGTAATAAATGTTTTGGGGGAGAATACATTTCCTTACCTGGTCACAAGCTACAGAGTCCCAAGCTGGTTAGTCCATCCCAAACACTGATCAGATTGAAAAGGATTTGTTCGAGGAGGATCATTTTAACTCTCTCTTCCTCTCCCTCCCTCTCTCACTCCTTTGTCTTTGTTTGCATATCCCTCCACTCCTCCTGGTTCTCACGGTCAACAATTGTATTGATTCTTCTTGACTTTCAAGGCATCAACAAGTACCCTTTCTCAGGTTCAGATTATTTCCCTACAGAGTTTTGGACACTCTTTTGCCCATGAACACCCAAGCATTAAAACTGAACTGGTAAAAACAAATATGAGTATAATAATGGTGTTTATGAGCCTATATTGGCAGTATATGATACATATAAGTGTATTAATTAAGTCCAAGCAACTGATACACTTTGACTACACTATATTCTACTTCCATGTACCAGAATAAACTAGGGAACCATTTATATACCGTGAAGACCATTGGGGAAATGAAACAAACAAAATGCTAGGTGGTTAAATGATACTGAACATACACCTCACATTATATTGATATGACAAATACATGGCAGAAGCATAAGTTATCACATTCATTAAAGGAAAAGGTCAAATCTTTAGAAAAAATGTATTATATAATATTGTTAACGATGTAGAATAGTTCGTAAATACCTTCATAAAGAAGATGAAACTGCCTTTTCACTTTTCACACACTCATAATAATGACCAAATCAGAAATATGTTTTCTAATGCTAATTGTCGGAGAGTTCAGACAGTTTGGAGAGAAAATGGTGGATGAGAGAGAGACAGATTCCTAGAGGTAGAGTGGAGGATGGACAAGAGAGGAATGGACAGGAGGAGGGCGGACCGGGGGAAGGACAATGATAGCGAGGAGGGAGTGTGAGAGAGAGGTGAGAGGTGAGATGGACATTAGACACTAATTACCATGTGAACGCCAAGTAGTCCTACCCAGCGAGAAGTCCTGGCCAGTGATTCTTCAGTCCAACCAGTGTGGCCTCTTATCTGCTGGGATGAACAAGAGTGGCATGGTCAGTGCACAACACCTATCAGCATGTTAGTAGCACACGGCTATTGATGTTCTACGGTATATTGCTGAATTTGAGAGCCAGGGTCACTCTCAGGGCATCTACTGTACATTTGGAGTCGAGAGTGAGCAAGATTTTCAACATTTAACACTCAAAAGAGTTTCTGTAACTCTGCAAATAGTTGCAATTGGCCAACACTGGTTATTGTTCCATTAACTTTATAATGGTGCCAGTCCCCAGAAATCGTGAAATCCTATTTTTCTTTTGTCAAGTACACATTTTGCACAGTGCGTGCTTGCAACAGCTCGTAAACAAACACAGGAAGGACAAAAGCCCCATTGATTGAGGAGGGTAAAATGATTGGCATTGGCAACAGTCACGCAGTCCCATCCAACCTATACGACCAAGGCCTGGCTTTTCCACAACTACTGTAATCCCATTTCATAACCCCGATCTGGGCTCTCCACATTTCGTAGCTCAATGGTGCTAGACATAGGCCTTTCCTTCTAGCCTGACCCTAATCATCCTTGTTCTGGCACCCCAATAATAGACCTACCAGCTTTGGGGTCTTTTTGGGACAACGCCCCTATGTCTTCTATGTTCTGACTGGAATTATAAAATGACTGTGGGTCCAAGGTACCCTAATGACGACTGACGTCTCAACTCCCCCCCCCCAAACACGTTAGTTTATTTAACATGGGCATTTATACCATATAGATAGGTTAGAGGATAGTTCAATTTGCCATTTTAATGGAATCAAGGACTGCATCATTTCAATTAAATTCAAACATCTTTATTAATTAAGACGGAAAAAGGCTCATTTTTAGGTCATTTTTAGTTTCAAATGGAATTGCCTGCATGCATGCTGGTAACAAAAAAAAAGGATGTTCTGTTGCCAGATTGCTGTTAGGTAACGCTGCAGCTTTAAGATTGTGGGGAGCATGGAACATCACTTTGTCTAAACATGAGTGGCAACCTCTGATCATGTACTGTAAGTGTTATGCTGTCAACTGATCATTTCTCTGGGGGCACCCAGTTGAGAGGGAGCTAGGTTCTACCTCTGTCTGCCTGTATGACTCATCCTCTATCTACCGTCGCCAGCTACGGTCGCCAGCTACGGTCGCCAGCTGATCTGTCTCTTATAACCAGGAGTGGAGTGAAGAGCAGTTATGAGAAACAGGAACATGATCTAAGGATTAAGGAGAAGGGCTGTGAATGTTCTGCCTGCCCCCGTTCTGATCTAGGTCGTTTCCCTTTACCACACTTTCTTATGGTTTCATTTCAATTGTTTTCATGTTACACCCAAAGAATTATTAAATTGTTTGTGAACTGTATAACACATCATTTTACATACTATTTTTTTATGATTTGGATTTGCACTATACTGTGGCTCAGTTTGCATTTTTCTGTATTTAAATCAAGTTAAAAAGTTGTCACTGGAAACAAGTAGCAGAGCCTACCAGCTGGGTCAAGCGTCGGCACTATGAATACATTTGCATACATTTGGCCGCAGGGCGAATTAGGGACCTGGGTCTCAGCCGGTTGCATCATATCCTCTTTCATCAATCTGTTGAGTGACAGGTTCCCACCTGTGATGGGGCAATCCAGGGTCATCCTAATTTAGCCTCAGTGTACAACGGCTGGAGCCATTCAATCTGGCAAGGTGTCCTGTCGTGTCTTGAGGCTGTCAGGCATTCAACTGGTGTCCATTCCTGTTGCACAATCCCAGTATGGAGGTGTTCTTGAACTGGTCAGTCCAACACCTAAAATAAAATGCTTTATTGGGTAGCTGGGCGGCCATTTTGTGTCTCTTGCAATGGTTGGTTACTCATTGAAATGCTGCTGTTAAACGTTATACTGAGCGCACCTCAGTACTAGGTGTAACTCCAGTAACGGTAATTTCTCTTTCACACAGTCAGTCTCTTCATAATGATAATTTTGTCAGGAGATATGGGAGTGGAAATTTGTTTATAGAAAATTGAGAAGGGGAAATATTATGAGTGAGAGAGGACAGAGTGTGTTAAATGTAATTGTTGATAGAAAAATGGTCTGAGACTTTAGTGTGTGTGTGTGTGTGTGTGTGTGTGTGTGTGTGTGTGTGTGTGTGTGTGTGTGTGTGTGTGTGTGTGCGTGTGCGTTGGCGTAGGTGTACCTTCAATTTCATTTGTATGTCACCAAGCGAGTGATAGAAGGATTGAGAGAGAGACAAGGAGGTTGATGAGTAATCGTTTTTCTTCGCAGTGCACATAACTGGCAGGTGCTCCTCCTGTGGCAATCCCCTTATCTCTCTCTGCATCAGCCTGGACCTATAATATAATCAGAGAGAGAAGGAAGCACAGCATTACCACTGGCTATAATGCACCTCACAGTCAGGGAGGAGTGGAGATGCACTGCCATACAGACAACACATAGAGCGCCACAATGGAATATACACTGGTAAACCCTTATACCACACCATAGACAATCATTCGAGCTATAACTATAGATATATGCTGAGCATACACAACAGTAGGAACACCTGCTCTTTCCATGACATAGACTGACCAGGTGAATCCAGGTGAAAATGATGATCCTTTATTGATTTCAACTGTTAAATCCACTTCAATCAGTTTAGATGAAGGGGAGGAGACAGGTTAAAGAAGGATTTTTAAGCCTTGAGACAATTGAGACATGGATTGTGTATGAGTGCCATTCAGAGGGTGAGTGAGCAAGACAAAAGATTTAAGTGCCTTTGAATGGGCGTCGTAGTATCGTGTCAAGAATTGCAACGCTGCTGGGTTTTTCACGCTCAACAGTTTAGCGTGTGTATCAGGAATGGTGCACCACCCATAGGACATCCGGCCAACTTGACACAACTATGGGAAGCGTTGGAATCAAACAAGGTCCAGCATCCCTGTGGAACGCTTTCGACACCTTGAAAAATCCATTCCCCCGACAAATTGAGGCTGTTCTGAGGGCAAAAGGGGGTGCAGCTCATTATTAGGAAGGTGTTCCTAATGTTTTGTACACTCAGTGTAACAAACTCTTGAGTCTTTCCTGGTTAGGTCCCCATGTCAGGAAGACCTCCTGCCCCAACACTATGCCATGGCCTACATCCCAAATAAGGCATTAAAGGAAAGGTTCACCCATTTTGAATGTTATATTGTTTTTGTGCATCTCCGAGGGATGTTCTATCGATTCCCTGGGTCATTTCATGTTTTCATGTGCATCTGAGTTATTGGCATTCAAGCAGGCAGGAATCCGTCCGGTATGACGTAGCACCGTGATAAAGTCGCTCTCACTACACTGGAAGTTCATTTGAATATGACTTCTAGATCGCAAAAACGTCGATCCAGGTGTCAGATTTCCATACTGGTCGTTGCCTACTACATACTGGGCGTTGCCTACTGCCTCTATGGTCCAGGGTGCATTGCATGGTGCCGTTGCCAGAGATAATATAGAAAGAAGGTATAAATCCAAAGAATGAAGGCACATATAACGCCCTACCCGTGCAGACTGTCCACCAATCACGTTCACATGCTGCGTCACGCGGTCGCTAAGCTAATCGTTACGCAATCCCTTCTCAAAGTCAGGGTATATGTCGAGAAATGTGCCTATTTTCCTGAAAGGAAGGAATGTCAGGATTCCAAAGCTATACGATACTACAGATAGCAAGTTAATTATCCCACATCTCATAAAAGATTTGTAATGTTGTACTTCTTGTTGATGAAATGCGTGCTAATATTCGGTTTTTGAGCTAGGACCCAATAGACTCCCATTCACTCCTTGAAGGCTCCTTGTCCCAGAATCTTCCAGAATGGACGTAGCATGGGCAACGTTTCCCATCTCCTCAAAAGTATATCTGCTGTTGCGAATGTTCGACGCCACTCTGTGAGGCACATAAATCTGCAGGTTGAACATGGTGAGATAGACTCCTAAATTGATAGTGCAGTTTGTTTAGAAGATTTTACAGCTAACTAGCTGCGTTACATGCTGATATTGTCTTTGGTATTATTGTGTGTAGCTAGCTTTGCTAGCTAGCTAGCCAGTCGGCCCATAGAGACAGCATTGCATTGTGGATTTTGCAGTCGACTTGACCTGCAACAGATTTCCACAGGGATTTTCCATGTTTCCTTATTATAACGCAAAAATATTGTCCTCACGTATTAATGTTAAATAACACTAAATTAAAGGAATGAGTGGTTTTGGGTGGATTGCAGTACCACTCCAACGTAACACAACCCCAACTTTGTCCCTAACGAATCATCTCGCACTGGTCTAATCCTATCACACATTAGAGTCAAACTTCGCCATGCATGCCTTTTAAATCAGGGTGGCTCATTTGGTCAGCACCGCCACCCCACAAAGCTCTGACTGGTAGTGCCATCTTATGGAGATCATTCACTACTACATTATCTTAGTAACTCGCAGTCCAGGGCCCCTTTGTAGTACTTCAGAAATGCATCCTTCCTTCCTAACTGTCTTGAAGTAATCAGAGCTCTGAATCAGTTGGATTGGTGATAACATTGCTTACACCTATCCGATCACTTCTAAATCTGTGCTTACCTCAAGGACTCAAGGAAGGAAGGAGACATTTCAAAAATATTCGAGGAAACAAGGAAGGAAGGATGCATTTCTGAAGTATTCAAACAGGGCCCCCAGTGTCTCTCGTTACTTATCACAATGCTGAGCACATCTGACTGCAGCATCCTGCCAGCAGAATAATTCCCTGTGCGAATGAATATTTCCAGTCGCATAATTACCAACCCTGTTGAAGCACTGTTTGGACCAGAGAGGTCACACCTACCCCTGCGTTGCATTCTAATAGTCTAAGTTGTTATTATGTTGGCCCAAAAGTGCATACCAGCAGTGCACTATTGACATGTATTTTTGTTACAAAAAATGATTTGTGCATACAGTATGTATATTGTTTTTGAAATGCACGGATCCCTGTTTACATGGTCTAGAACTGACTACAATCCTCCTGTCTGTTAGTGTAGCAGTCATCCCTGGAGTCCCTGTATGACCTCACTACATAAATCTTTCCCCCTAATAGGGAGTTGTGGTGTGGTGTTGCGGTCCTTACGCCCATGTCGTGTACTGTATGTGCTTCTGGACATGGGATCTGAATGGCATGTGCTCGGCATACAGTAGTGGCACGAACAGCCACCCCCATGCACTCACTGTGTAAGGTTGTGCATTGGGCGGCAGAGGTGTAAAATAATTACGGGTATGCTCAAATCTTTTATGGAACTTTCCGATACAAGAGAAAGGGACGTTTACGTTTGACTCAGCTTGAATTGGAGTTTTTATCAATCATTTATTAAGTCTCCCCGGGAAACTATTGCAATGAGGTTGCCTTTAGAATGGAAGACATCAAGCACATTTCTAAAATGTCTCCATTTCATATTATTTTCCTGCCAAGAGGACGCCTTTATCTAGGGCAATGTACATAACTCACACTCACTTTGGCATAGCGTCTTCATATAGCAGCTTTAAAATAGGCTTCCAGTTGACTCAAGCAATACAGGTTTAAAGGCCTTGGATCTTGCTCAAGGGTATGTTACTACTAACTGTTATAGACCCTGTGAATAGATCCTGAAAATCCAGCTGCTTAGCTGGAATCAGACAATACTGTCTCCTACACAAACCCAGATTGACCATGGATAAACTCTGGCAAAAGGCAGAGTATACGGTTTGCCCCTGGCCATTACTCGATCTCGCTCAGCCTACGTCACACCAAGGCTCTATGCAACGTTTCTGATTTGAAGTGTTGCAGCCACAATTCTTTAATCTACAAAGTACTAGCAGGAGCCCCAGGAATCTACCTTCACCCCCTTTCCTGACATAAACTCGTCAGCAGGCCTGTGTCTCTAGTAAAAAAAACATTATGTCATTAACAGGTGGTTGTCAAAAATAGAATGAAGAGACACACACACTAAATTATTTCGTGCGCGCTCTGTCTCTCTCTCACACACACCCAAAAACACACCCAAAAACACACACCCACACACACACACACACACACACACACACACACACACACACACACACACACACACACACACACACGCACACACACATGCACACACACATGCACACACACACACACACACTATCAGGTGCACGCTCACACACACACACACACATACACACACACATATGCACACACGCACACACAGACACTGATATAGTGATATAGAGTGATATAGAGTGATACACACAGAGATATAGAGACCACACACTCTTGACGCATATTCTCGCACATACATATTACAGGGGCCAGCAAAGACAGATAGATCCAGCACAACCGTACGTGCATGTCTAAACAAACATATACACAGGCATAGGCGTGTGGCCACATAGCTACTAAACACACCCACTCACACAAGACTACTTTGGCCTCCACCCTCTTTCCACTCCCCATACCTCCTTTCCTCTCTTCCTCTGCGACCCCTCTCTCGCGCACTCCCTCTCTTCGCCTCGCCCTGTTTCATTCCCGAACTGAACCACACGCACACCGAACAGGTCAGCAATTTCTTCATATCATTGTTATGATTCGTAATGTGGCCATGACTGAGTGTATAGTAAAGCTAAATTAGTAGAAATAAATTAATTTGGGTCCGTCGTAGAGAGATATTGAATTACATAATTGAAAAATAAATGGAATTGCTTGTGCTTATGATGGCCTTTAAAGTTGCTCTGGGGTGTCGGCATTTGTTGCTGGTCGAGTTTGCGTTTTTTTGCGTATTTAATGGAGTTACTGATCACAATGTTGTATATTTTAATAGGTATTGAAATGGAATAAGTTGATTTGAATGGAATATTGCGAGGCACTTTAAAACCTCTTCAAGATTGGTGGGTCCCGGTTGAGCTAACGTAGGCTAATGCAATTAGCATGAGGTTGTAAGTAACAAGAACATTTCCCAGGACATAGACATATCTGATATTGGCAGAAAGCTTAAATTATTGCTAATCTAACTGCACTGTCTAATTTACAGTAGCTATTACAGTGAGAGAATACCATGCTATTGCTTGAGAAGAGTGCACAGTTCTGAACATGAAAAGTTATTAATAAACAAATGAGGCACATTTGGGCAGTCTTGATACAAAAGTTTTAACAGATATGCAATTGGATCAGTCTGAAACTTTGCACATACACTGCTGCCATCTAGTGGCCAAAATCTAAATTGCACCTTGGCTGGAATAATACATTATGGTCTCTCTCTTGCTTTTCAAAGATGATGGTACAACTTTTTTATTGTTTTTTTATTGTATTATCTTTTACCAGATCTAATGTGTTTTATTTTTTCTACATTCCATTCACATTTCCACAAACTTCAAAGTGTTTCCTTTCAAATGGTATCAGGAATATGCATATCCTGGCTTCAAGGCCTGAGCTACAGGCAGTTTGATTTCGGTATGTCATTTTAGGCGAAAATTGTAAAAAAAAAAAAAAGGGGCCAATCCAAAAGAGGTATTCAAGACTGAATCATACAGGACTGTTTTGAATCTGTAATTTGAATCTTTATTGTTCAGAACTTCCTCTTCAGATCAATTTTTATATCCTGTGAGGCTAACGGTAATGAGGTGCAAACATTATTGCGGAAGCCTTTTCATTGCCTTAATTTGAGTTAGCGTACTAGTTGCTTATACTTCTTTGTAAGATACAGTAGCAATGTGTTGTCCATCTTTCAGTCGACATCTAAATATAGATATAGTTATTTAAGATGTATAAAACCATGTAAAAAAAAAGTGACTTTAACACAACTCTGACTTGATGATAGTAACTGATGTAATATGTGCACACAATATTTGCTTCGAAAGGTGAGAAAGGGTCAATGTAGCAACCATGCAGTTGGAAAATAGTATGTGCAGCATTAAATTGTCCATCATGTAGCCGTCAAGATGAAAATGATATTTGCCATGTTGGATTTTATCAGCCACTATAAGGGGGATACGGTAGTTTTAACATTTAGTTTATATTAACATTGTGATTGTTTAAAAAGGCAGTAGATTGTCTTCTACTGATGTTAAAACTCTCTGCTTTCGCCTTCTCCTCCATAACTGTTTCCCACCTTCTACCCAGAAGCTACCTCTGTTTTTGATCTTTTTTTCAAATCTGTTCTAATTTATGACCCATTTTTTCATTATGACCCGCTCATCATTGCATCCTTCTTCCAAACCACCTTTTACACCAAGCTTTCGATGTCTGGTGTTACTAACTTACAATTAATGATTTGTGCCGACACCCAAAAAAACTAAGCAAAATATATTTTCTGCACTGATAATCCGAAACATGATTTATCCTTTTTTATCATGGGTTTTAGCATGTTTGCTTCATAAATTGAGTCAGCAGTGCTGCTAATTCCCATTTGCCTTATTTTCCTGTCCTCCCACATCTTCCTGTTTCCCTCCTGTCCTCCCACATCTTCCTGTTTCCCTCCTGTCCTCCCACATCTTCCTGTTTCCGTCCTGTCCTCCCACATCTTGCTGTTTCCCTCCTGTCCTCCCACATCTTCCTGTTTCCCTCTCTCCATCCCGCTTGCCAAACAACCCCTGTCTATCATAATTTCTATTGCTCCACTGCCACTTCACCATAGAAACCCATTTCCTGTCTCCCACACTCTCTACCTGTCTTTAGCCATTATTCATATTCATTTTTTCTCTCCAATCGTGAACATCTGCAAAGCTGTTATGTGGTCCACCTTCTTTCTGCACGAAGAGGATGGCAGGCCGGTTCCACCGGGGGTGGGCGTAGGACCAGGAGCAGGTCTACTGGGACTGACCGGTGTCATGGGTGGCAGAGGGGCTGGGGCTGGTGCTATGGGAGTTAAGCGCCGGGCAAACGCGTTGACATCGAGACACCCAGGGGACATGAGCGAGGTCCAGAAGGGCAAGATCAAGCTGGCGTTCTTCGTGGCCATCGTGGGCGTGGTATTGACAGTCTTGGGCTTGGGCACAGAGTATTGGGTGGAGCTGTCCCCGCCCAAGAACTTCTACAACAACCAGACGTGTCTGGCGGCTCACTACGGGCTGTGGAAAGGATGCTCCCGGACTCTGTGGGTGGCGGACATAGACCCTGAGCGAGAGAGCTGTGGGCCGGCTGAACTGCCAGGAGGTGACTGCTCTGGGGCTGCATGAATAGGCCTACATGATTTTGTGTAAACCAAACAGCCTTAACTCAAACTCATTCATTCCAAACTATACAAACCCACCTATCAGAAATCACAGACCGGCAAATTTTGAATACCGGCAAAGTGTGTAAACCAGACAGAGTTCACTCAAACTCATACATTCAAAACTATACAAAACGCTCTCTTGAGAAATCCTATGGACCCTTCTATGGCAGATTTGAAAGGGGTAGCTCAGCCAGATCTCATGATTTCAAGGCCAGAAGTGACAATTATTATTTCATTACATAGCTATAGCCCCCACAGTTAGATACGGCTAGATATCAGGTATTAGCATTGTGTCCACAATCCAATCACTGGATGCAGGTGTAGACTGGGTCACAGATGGACTGCAATATACATTTACATTCTGTAGGGATAGATGCTTACCTTGAACAAACACACATATTACTCTCAAATACTGTACTAAAATAGAATAATAGTGAAGGCAGAGCTGTAGTATATTTGTATGGTAGTCTATATGTAGGATCAACTGCATGTATTAGATTACGAGATGTCATGACACTAATTGTATAGAAGAGATAACAGCCTTGGTATTGTCATCAATGTGCGCGAATGTACGACAACTAGTGTGCAGCAAGCCGTACGAATCGCAAAAAGATTATGGTGACGGGCAAGTGGATAAGGTCTCCATCCGTTTCAAATAAGTTCCTCGTCTCTCCTCATCTCCTTCAGAATCTCACTGCAACTACTTCAAGTTCTACACCACTGGAGAGAATGCCGTCATCTTCCAGAAGACAACAGAAAAGAGTGAGTCAAGCTTGTCCCCTGCCCTCTTTCAACCTATGACCCACCTTTGCTCGCCCACTCTCTTTCTTTCTTCCTCGAGTCTGTCGTCTATGTTTCACTGGGTCAGCCATTGACTGCAGTGAGTGTCTATAATGCATTCCACCCACTCCTCTTCCGTTACAGCACTGAAGTCAGCAAGACAGCGTTTCTTCGTGAGTCTATGGGGACCAATTGTGAAATCCTGTTTTTTTTTTCTCGAGCTCTAAACCAGAAGTGTCGTGCACCATATTGTTTTAAGAGGGCCACTGATGGCCAAATTCTTTGGATTTATTATGCTCAAAAGAACAATATCTTCTGTGTTTTGCATTCGTTTCAATGAGAATGATGCCCTATATTTATTTTGATTTAACTGGGCAAGTCAGTTAAGAACAAATTCTTATTTTCAATGACGGCCAAGGAACAGAGCTGCTTGTTCAGGGGCAGAACGACAGATTTGTACCTTGTCAGCTCATGGGTTTGAGCTTGCAACCTTCCGGTTACTAGTCCAACGCTCTAACCACTAGGCTACCCTGCCGCCCCCATATGTCAGGAGTGTGACATTTTACGCTTCCCATTATCCTCTTGGCTAGTCAGAGGTGATGTACCAATATCTGTTAGAATTATAAGTGGATGCCATGACCTTGACCTTTTTGTCGATTGCCATTTTTGAACACTGTTTCACGCATGTGGTTGTTTTACTTACCTTAGTTGAATGTCCTCATTGCAAGGCGCTCTGGATAAGAGAGTCTGCTAAATGACTAAAATGTCATTGTACCTGGTGCCAATGTACTATGAATGATGGAATGTACCTGTATCAAGACAATAACCGTTTCTCTCTTCCCAGGTCTGAATGTGGCGGCAGCCATGATGGCCCTCTTCGGTCTCTTCCTGATGGTCATGGGGGCCATATGCATCACCACAGCCCTCAGCAAAGGAGAATCGTTCTTCCTCAAGCCTGCTTCGGTTTGCTTCGTTCTGTCAGGTGAGCGGGTAGACATGTGACAGCCAAGGTATTATACAGTGTGTGGACATAACATTAAGAATACCTGCTCTTTCCATGTCATAGACTGACCAGGTGAATCCAGGTGAAAAGCGATGATCCCTTATTGATCCCTTGTGGGAAGCATTAGAGTCAACAGAGATAGGAGATAGGATGCGAGGAGAACACCATTCAGACCTTACCCATGTTGCAGAGAGTTAGGACTTAACCTGTGCAGGCAGCAGAAACAAAACAAAGCTACTGGTACTCAACACAATTATTATTTTTTAAACGAAAAACATAGAGCCATTGTTCAAGAGTATCAAGGGAGCTAACTAATTAGATACAAAGGGCATTAGTCATGGCTCCTGTACAGTCCTGATATACTCTGAGGCTCTGAGAAGTGGATGATGAAAAGGTCATATACTGTATATCAATACCACCTCCACCATCCCATCAGTAAGGTGTATTTACCATCTCCACACACACCAAGACCCTAATATCTCTCTCTCTTTTGTTCTTCATCCCTCTCTTTCTCTCTCTTAGGCCTCCTGATGCTCCTATCTCTTACTGTTTTCAACCAATCGGTCCTCTCCTTCCTAGCCAGTGACCACTCGGTGCCTTTGCATCACGAGCTTTCTTGGTCAGTGTCCTGTATTGGGTGTGCAGGGGTCATGCTTATTTTGGGCGGAATCCTCTTTCTCTTGCTTGCACTGCCATTCAGCCCCTGGCGAAGGTGTTTTCCCCCCAAAAACGAAAGTGACAGCTAGTGAAGAGAAGGAAGTATTGCACTTTATCTGTATGTCTTATAACTGTTGTTGAGAAATGGTGTCTTTTGCAGTTTTACATTTTACGAAGATGTTCCTCGTCATAAATGTTTTTTTCTCTCCTTATTTTGCATAAATCAGTAGAGTTCATTAACGGGACATTATACTGCTCTTGACCTATGAAAGCTGAATAATTAACACTGAATAATTAACCAGGTTTCCATTCAACATTTTTATGTGAGTAAAATGCATGTTGAATAACAAAATGTCATGACAGGCGTGAAACATATTTTTTGAGGGGTAAACTTTCCAAATGTCAACAAAACAAAATATGGTGGGATCTTTCTTTGTCGGTAAAAATGAATTATGCGAGAAATGTCGGTGGAAACGATTTTAACAATCATATCGAGTAAACTTTGAGTCACGCATTAACATGTAGTGTGGTCCTCCCACTACGACTCGTCGGAAAACATGCAGTCTATTAGGCTACAGATGAAATCATTTATGACAAACTTCACAGGCTGGTGAAAGTGCAAGGTGATGAGCTTGATGCTCCTTTCCAATAAATATTGAGGGTCTTATTCTGGTGAACTGATAATCGATGCTTGGCTGCCGTTTGACAAATAAAAAATAATGTTGCTCTTTTGTCCATAATAATGGTAGGCTATAGGTGCGCTCTAGCCAACAGCGAAATGCGCGTGCGTGGCTTCAAGCTCAAGTGACAATACCAGTGTAGGCGAACACGCTATATACGCAACCTTGTTGTTGTTGTTGTGAGAAAACCATCAGTAGAGTCTACAATGCGATGGAAACCCATTTAATTTGTATTTTTTATTCGGTACAAGGGAATGTAACAGCAACATGTATTTTATGTGCACTACTTTATCACGCACAGCCTTTTATCTTCAATAAGTACATTTGATGGAAACATGTCTGGTGGGAAAATGCACATATTTGTTTTTATGAACATTTTAGAATACTCACCTGAACATCTGTAACCAATTGGAAGGATGCCTAGCTACTGACACATATCTTGGGAGAATCGAAGGTGTTAGTTGACAGCAAAAATATCACATTGCGTGTGCAAAAAATGTCATGTGCTGGTATGTTCAAACATCTCCCCAAGTGTGAAATTCAAGTTATTCAAAATAATATTAAATTAATGTAACAAGAACAACTGTTTACAGTTGTTTTTTAAAAATATGTAAACATTACTTCTTAATTATTTTTGCCAAAACTTTGATGATATTGTGATCGACAGTCTTATCAGAGAGTATACTTTTAAAGATAATAATTGGAATTCAGATGTATTACACAGAAAGTACAGTACAACAATTCTAGAGTTTCTATTAAATAAATACATACACAATCCCATGATATTGTAATGTTTTTACAACTGCCTTTAATATACAGATACAGTGCATTCGGGAAGTATTCAGACCCCATGACTTTTTACACATTTTGTTACGTTAAAGCCTTATTCTAAAATGTATCACATTGTTTTTTCCCCCCTCATCAATCTATAAACAATACCCCATAATGACAAAGCAACAACAGTTTTTTCGATTTTTTTCTACATTTATTAAAACAAAAAAAACCTGAAATATCACATTTACTTAGTATTCAGACTCTTTATTCAGTATTTTGTTGAAGCACCTTTGCAGCGATTACAGCCTTGAATCTTTTTGGGTATGACGCTACAAGCTTGGCACACCTGTATTTAGGGTGTTTCTCCCATTCTTCTCTGCAGATCCTCTCAAGCTCTGTCAGGTAGGATGGGGAGCGTCACTGCACAGCTATTTTCTCAAGAGATGTTCGATCAGGTTCAAGTCTGGGCTCTGGCCGGGCCACTCAAGGACATTCAGAGACTTGTCCCGAAGCCACTCCTGCGTTGTCTTGCCTGTGTGCTTAGGGTCATTGTCCTGTTGGAAGGTGAACCTTCATCCCAGTCAGAGGTTCGGAGTGCTCTGGAGCAGGTTTTCATCAAGGATCTCTCTGTACTTTGCTCCGTTCATCTTTCCCTTGATCCTGACTAGTCTCCCAATCCCTGCAACTGAAAAACATTCCCACAGCATGATGCTGCCACCACCATGCTTCACCGTAGGGATGGTGTCAGGTTTCCTCCAGACATGACTCTTGGCATTGAAGCCAAAGAGTTCAATCCTGGTTTCATCAGACCAGAGAATCTTGTTGCTCTTGTGAGAGTCCTTTAGGTACCTTTTGGCAAACTCCAAGCAGGCTATCATGTGCCTTTTATTGAGGAGTGGCTTCCGTCTGACCACTCTAACATAAAGGCCTGATTGTTGGAGTGCTGCAGAGATGGTTGTCCTTCTGGATGGTTCTCTCATCTCCACAGATGAACTCTGGAGCTGTGTCAGAGTGACCATTGAGTTCTTGGTCATCTCCCTGACCAAGGCCCTTCTCCTCCGATTGCTCAGTTTGTCCAGGCAGTGTGCTCTAGGACGAGTCTTGGTGGTTCCAAACTTCTTCCATTTAAGAATGATGGAGGCCACTGTGTTTTTGGAGACCTTCAATGCTGCAGACATTTTTTGGTACCCTTCCCCAGATCTGTGCCTCAACACAATCCTGTCTCGGAGCTCTACGGACAATTCCTTTGACCTCATGGCTTGGTTTTTGCTCTGACATGCACTGTCAACTCTGGGACCTTAATTAGACAGGTCTCTGCCTTTACAAATCATGTCTAATCAACTGAATTTGTACTCCAATCAAGTTGTAGAAACATCTCAAGGATGATCAATGGAAACAAGATGCTCCGTAGTTCAATTTCGTGTATCATAGTAAAGAGTCTGAATACTTATGTAAATAAGATATTTTTTTTGTTCAATACATTTCCTAAAATGTATAAAACCTCTTTCCGCCTTGTCGTTATGAGGTATTGTGTGTAGATTGATGAGTAAGAAAATGTTATTTAATACATTTTAAAATAAGGATGTCACGTAACAAAATGTGGAAAAAGACAAGGGGTCTGAATACTTTCCGAAGGCACCGTATATATAAATATATCAAAGAGACGTTACCCTCTGAAATTGAAATATTTTCAGAACTCAAAGGTAATGTCACGATTAGTCTACGTCCCAGGCCATCATGTCTTGTAGATTCAGTTATATTCCGCAATTTAAAAGTCATGTAAAAGACCATGTAAATTCCAGAGCTGCGGTGCTTACCTTTTTCATTCATTTGTGTAGCTTGATCTACATAACCAAATGGCGTGGGATGTGTCGACTCACACTGACATCAGACTACTTTTGAGGTCTTAAAAACAGCTGACAAATGTTGATTTTGGAGTTCAATGTCCCTTTAAATGTTAGACGCGCCATCTGCTCCAGGTACGTGGGTGACCATATTATAGAAATGGCCATAAATTACTAAAGCGGGCACTGTCTAAAAACATCTCTGGCTGAAAGAACAGGCAATTTCATCGTCAATCATATTGAAGAGGTAAAGTGGCACAATTTACTGCAGCATTTAGGCTACTAACTAGGTACAGTGCCTTCTGAAAGTCTTCACACCCCTTTACTTTTCCAGATCTTGTTGCGTTACAGTCTGAGTTTACAATGAATTAGATTGCAAAAAATGTTTGTCACTGGCCTAAGCAGAACACCCCATAATGTCAAAGTGGAATTATGTTTTTCGAAATGTTTACAGATGAATTAAAAAAACGAAAAGCTGAAATGTCTTCAGTCAATGAACTCTTTGTTATGGCAAGCCTAAATGAGTTCAGGAGTAAAAATAGCCTTAACAAGTCACATAATAAGCTGCATGGATTCACTCTGTTTGCAATAATAGTGTTGAACATGATTTTGGAATGACTGCCTCAGCTCTGCACCCCACACATACAGTTAGTTATATGTAAGGTCCCTCAGTTAAGCAGTGAATATCAAACACAGATTCAATCACAAAGACCAGCGATGTCTCGCAAAGTAGGCCACCTATTGGTAGATGGATAAAAAAATGTTATAAAAAAGCAGACATTGAATATCCCTTTGAGCATCGTGATGTTATTAATTACACTTTGGATGGCGTATCAATACACCCAGGCACCATAAAGACACAGGCGTCCTTCCCTACTCAGTTGCCGGAGAGTAAGGAAACCATTCAGGGATTTCACCATGAGGCCAATGGTGACTTAAAAACAGTTACGGAGTTTAATGTCTGTGATAGAAGAAAACTGAGGATGGATCAACAACATTGCAGTTAATCCACAATACTAACCTAATTATCGGAGTAAAAACGAAGGAAGCCTATACAGAAAAAAAACATTACGAAACATGCATCCTGTTTGCAACAAGGCACTAAAGTAAAACTTCAAGAAATGTGGCAACATTTTTATTTTTGTCCTGAATACAAACTATCATGTTTGGGGCAAATCAAATACAACATGTTATTGAGTATCACTCTCCATGTTTTCAAGCAAAGTGGTGGCTGCAACATCTTATGGGTATGCTTGTCATCGTTAAGGGCTGAGTCGTTTTTCAGGATAAAGCAAACCTGAACGGAGCTAAGCACAGGCAAAATCCAAGAGGAAAGCCTGGTTCAGTCTGCTTTCCACCAGACACTGGGATATGAAAACACCTTTCAAAGTACTGACTCGGGGGTGTGAATACTTATGTAAATGAGATATTTCTGTTTTTCATTTTCAATACATTTGAAAAAACGTTTCTAAAGACATGTTTTCACTTTGTCATTTAGGGGATTATTATGTGTCGATGGGTGAGAGAGAAAAAAACCTATTTAATCCATTTTGAATTCAGGCGGTAACACAACTACATGTGGATTATGTCAAGAGATATGAAAACGTTCTGAGGTCAACATGTGTAAGGTTGCATTGTGAGAAAAAAGAACTATTCAGAATCATACGAGCCTTCAGTGTTGTAAATCATTAACCCAAGGACATTTCATGTGTTCTGTGTAACCGTTCATAAATACCGTAAGATGTTTTATCTATTTGATCTTTTTGTAGTGAGAGTTCAACGGGTATTGGAAGGTGAATTGTTTCTGTGGTTTTTAATGAAAAACAATTGCGCATGGAAGACTGGATGTAACTATTAAATGTGAAGACGAGACATATCCCCCTCTCTTGTGCCTTTTTTCTGTCCCCATCATTCAGCTCTCCGTCATCTTAAACACACATCTCAGTCACCATCTTGACCTCTTTCCAGCTCTGTCTCCACTGTCTGCCACATGTTATCACCTTCCGCTACAAAATGTAGAGCTTGGCGACTACTGCTGAAGTGGATAAGAAACACAAAACCCCACAAATCTCCCCACCACCAACTCAGCCCGCCCTTCCCACAAGTTTTTAAAAAAAGTCATTCCGGGCTGGTCCTCGTGTAGGCCTATCATGTGTCTCTATAAATGCCACACACACTGTTACTCATGTCTCACCCTGCCTCTAGTGGCTGCTCCTGTGGGACGGGGTCCAGACGATTAGTGGTGGGGTCTACGCTGTGTTAACCTCTACCCCTGTTCTCCACCCTCCTGACCTGGCATGTAGACCTGAAACACGAACCAACCGTCTCTAGACACCTGACTCTTGGCCAAAGCTGTATATATAACACGTTAATCATTTTTAGTGTGGGTAAGTGACGTGAATGTGTCTAATAGTTTACAATGCGTTTGCATTGTAAGTGTGTGTAGCCTGTATATATGTGTGTGTGTGTGTGTGTGTGTGTGTGTGTGTGTGTGTGTGTGTGTGTGTGTGTGTGTGTGTGTGTGTGTGTGTGTGTGTGTGCTTGAGTGTGTGTGTGTGAGTGATGGTGATCGTGGGTGCTATGACCTTTTGTGTGTGTGTGTGTGTGTGTGTGTGTGTGTGTGTGTGTGTGTGTGTGTGTGTGTGTGTGTGTGTGTGTGTGTGTGTGTGTGTGTGTGTGTGTGTGTGTGTGTGTGTGTGTGTGTGTGTGTGATGGTGATCATGGGTGTTATGACCTTTTGTGTGTGTGTGTGTCAGCAAGAATCAAGATGTATTAAGAAGAACTGGCCTCTCTTGACATGACCAAAATAAAGGAAGCCCCACCACCTCTTAACTTAACTTGTTATGAATGTCGCCCTGAGCCAGCAGGGATCACAGGTCTCCTTTCCATGTCACTGGTCCCTATTCCTGTCGGGGTGATTTCTAGGGACCAGGGGCACATTACAAATGTTCACACTATCGTGCCAACCTGACCCAAGGTATTTTCTCTTCACATTTACATTTATAGCACTGTTCCAGGAACTATGGTTCAGTACGGGAAAAAGTTTTACCTGACTTTTTTCCAAGAAGAAACACTTAAATGTTTTCAAATGTTTTGCTACAGTGTACCCTACTGAACACAACCCAGGGCTCTCCAGAGAGAAAGGACTAATTAAACTCCCCAACTAAATCACACATGAACTGTGCACTCCATGCTGTTGAACAAATAGAGCATCCCTCTCCCTCCCTAGCTCCCTTCATCCTCCAAAGTCATTGCTTTAATGAGATTAAAACAGTCACTTTCATTTCCATCCCAAGAGTGAAGAGATTCAGTGTTATTCAATTATTATTCAATTAATCAACTGTACTTGTAGTCTTGTGTTAAGGAATTCTGCTGCTTTTCTGGGCCTGTGTCTTTCTTAGCCTCAGCGTTCATTTCTGTGACCTTTGACCCCAATATCAACTGGACAATCAAGGTTGCCTGTTAAGGTATTGAACAAACTTTACACATGTTTTTTGTCACCTCAAAAGGGTTCATCTGTTGAGATGAGTCAATGTCCCAGTCTGTTTTGTAGATGTCACACCCTGATCTGTTTCACCTGTCTTCGTGCTTTTCTCCACCCCCCTCCAGGTGTCACCCATCTTCCCCATTACCCCCCGTGCATTTATACCTGTGTTCTCTGTTTATCTGTTGCCAGTTCGTCTCGTCAAGCCTACCAGCGTGTTTTTTCCGCGTTCCTTTTTTTCCTAGTCTCTGTTTTCTAGCCCTCCCGGTTCCGACCTTTTCTGCCTGCCCTGACCTCGAGCCTGCCTGCCGCCCTGTACCTTTCAGACTCTGACCTGGTTAATGAACTTATGCCTGTCCTCGACCTGCCTATTGCCTGCCCTTTGTATTTTAATAAATGTCAGAGACTCGCACCATCTGCCTCCTGTGTCTGCATCTGGGTCTTTCCCTGTGTCGTTATAGTAGATCCAGCTATATGAATGGAAAAAATTTGCACCATTTAATTTCCAAACATTTTTACATTCATTTGTACTATTACCATCTAGTTTAGATGTCAAATAACACACTCCACACAATACATTTTCATATATAACTTTATTGAATATATTTGTTTTATTTTGTATTTATTTTTGAGGCTCAGAATGTTGTATTGCTTACCCATCACAAATGTCCTTAGTTTGATGAATGTGTATTCGAGTAGAAATATAATTTATTATGATCACAGGATCATAGGCTCTCAGACCCCTAACCCCAAGGTAGGATCTTTAAAGCAGTGGTTCTCAACTGGTTTTTCCTCTGAACCCAAATTAAACCAGGTTGTTTTAGCAGTGACCCAGTATTTGCATTGTGATAATATTCAAGAAGTTACAATGGGTATAACCATTCAAAACCTCCCGTGACCCAAATTTGGGTCGCGACCCACGAGTTGAGAATCACTGCTTTAAAGAAGAACAATAAGAATACAGCACATACCATCACTAAAATAAAGCCTATAATCTAATACACTTGTCATGAAGAATAAAAAACACAGATTAGGCTATGTTGGTTATACCTGTAATAACAAAAACAATAGCCTTAAAAATGGGATGATAACAATAATTATAACAATAATAATAATAATAATAGTAACAATTATTATTAATAATAATATTTGAATAAAATATATTTAAAATAAAATACAAACACAATATTACACTCATAATTTGTGCACATGCTTCCTGCATGACGCCCTCAGATTGAATTGTGATGGAGCTAGAAATCAATGAAAACTTTAAAATACAAAAATCATAGTTCAAAATGTACAAATTTACCCTTCATTTACGATTACAAGAAACAACAGCAATGTGATCATATTCAAGAAGTTACCATCTTTACAGTCTTGTAACCTGGCTATGATAATCAAGCACTCGGAATGATGAGACAAACCAAAGTTTACAACTATAGACACATTGTGCATTTCAAAATGAATATATACTCAATACTGTTGTCAATAATACATTTGATATTCTCGTCAGTGGAATAGATATATTCATAGTAGTCAAAAACAAACTGAGATGGCCCTGCACCTCCATGGCTCTTGCTCCTATCTCCAAGGCTCACACTGGCGTGGTTCTCCTGTTCAGCGTGTCCGAGTCAGTGTCCCTGTTCCGTTTGCCCCCGAGGCGGTCCAGGGTGCCCATGCCCCTCTCTCTCTCCATGGTGCCAGTGGACAGAGGTGGCTGCTGGGGGGTAAGACCGGAGGATGACAAGGTATTCAGGGGCGCAATGGCAGTGCCGCCGACCGCGGAATTCTGGCCCGCCGCAGAGAGGTTGGACTTGGAGAGAGAAGGCAGTGTACCGCTCATCATCACTCCCACTTCCTCATTGGGGAAGTAGCTGTGCAGCTGGTAGAGGGAGGCCCGGTCCACCGTGCCGTAGAGGGGGGGCCTGCCGCCACCAAGACTCCCCATCTTGGAGTCCCGGGTCAGGGTATACATGGAGATATCGCCCCCTACTCCTCCACCAGCATGGTGCGGGTTGGGCAGGGTGGCCACAGAGAAAGGCGGGGCAGACGGCGGTAATGCAAAACTCTTGGCGTCTGTGGGTGAGGTGTCACGGGGGGAGCGTGGCGGGTCGGTAGAGTGCGAGCTGGAGCGGGAGCGCCGGCGGAAGCGGTAGCTGGGCAGGCGGAGCATGGCGTGCGTGGTGCTCTTGAAGAGTTCGGTGCGTGAGCGGCAGCGCAGCTCCTTGTTCTTCTCGATGTAGATGTTGACGGCCAGGACGCCCACCATCTCAGCCAGGATGAATGAGAGGCCTCCGAAGTAGAAGGACCAGCCGTACGAGTAATGCCACTTCTTGTCCTCGTCCTTCTTGGGCGAGATGTCGCTTAGCGCCGCAGAGATGTACACTATCACGCCGATAATGTTGCTCAGGCCTGGGGGACAGACAGAGGTGAGATATAGACTCGAATATACACTGAACAAAATACACGCACAACATGTAAAGTCTTGGTCCCATGTTTCATGAGATGAAATAAAAGATCCCAGAAATGTTTCAAACGTACAAAAAGCTTATTTCTCTCAAATTTTGACCACAAATTTGTTTGCATGCTTTTTTAGTGAGCATTTCTCCTTTGCCAAGATAATCCATCCACCTGACCGGTGTGGCATATCAAGAAGCTGATTAAACAGAATGATGATTGCACAGGTGCACCACTCTAAAATGTGCAGTTTTGCCACACAACAAAATGCAATTGGCATGCTGACTGCAGAAATGTCCACCAGAGCTGTTGCCAGAGAATTGAATGTTAATTTCTCTACCATAAGCCGCCTCCAACGTCGTTTTAGAGAATCTGTCAGTACGTCCAACCGGCCTCACAACCACAGACCACATGCAACCATACCAGCCCAGCAAAGGACCACCACATCTGACTTCTTCACCTGTGGGATCGTCTGAGAGTATTTCTGTCTCTAATAAAGCCCCTTTGTGGGGAAAAACTCATTCTGATTGGCTGGGCTTGGCTCCCCAGTGGGTGGGCTTGACTCCCAAGTGGGTGGGCCTATGCCCTCCTAGGCCTACCCAAATCTGCGCGCCTGCCCAGTCATGTGAAATCCATAGATTAGGACCTAATAAATGTAGTTAAATTGACTGATTTCCTTATATGAACTGGAACCTCAGTAAAATCTTTTAAATTGTTGCCTGCTGCGTTCTTTTTACATTTTTGTTCAGTATAATATGCCATTGATTTTCTCTGAGCTTTTCCATAGGGGGGTGAGGGAATGGCTCTAAACGAACCGTCTCAACTTGATTACTTCTCTTGTGTTATGTCTCATTGACCCATATCTCCACTTAGGAGATAATATATGGCATATTACTAAATAAACAATATTTATTACTTCTGTTGTGTTGTGCCTCATTGACCTGAGTCTCCACTCAAGGGATGATATACTGTATGTGGTGGCAGGTAGCCGAGTGGTTAGAGCGTTGGGCATAACCGAAAGGTGGCTGGATCAAATCCTCAAGCTGACAAGGTAAAAATCTGTCGTTCTGCCCCTAAACAAGACAGTTAACCCACTGTTCCCCGGTAAGCCGTCATTGCAAATAAGAATTTGTTCTTAACTGACTTGCCAAATTAAATGTAGAAAAATCTCATTTACATTTACATGGGAAATCTAAGCCGCAACCAACATCATTAACATGAAACGAGTTATGGGGAGGGAAAAACAACACAAAAGTGAATATCATGGATGGATGAAATGATGGGGATAATTATATTAGCATTAACAACAACACTCGTTTCCGAGTTCAGAGACCATTGAGAACATTTAAGGCAGAGTAGGGCATTCCATCATAACAAGAGGAAAAGGAGTATGAGACACCATCGAGCATGATTTGAACTCCAGAACTAGGCTTCATCTGTGTCCAGGAAACCAGCCCCATGTGTACTGAGTAATAGAGAAACTGTCAAGAACAAGACGCCGGCGCCTTACCAGCAGCCACAAACAGGATGCCTCCTCCTAGGATGATGTTCCTCTTGCTCTTGTAGAAGCTGCTGGATGCAACACATATCGCTCCCATCAGGAGCAGTATAGCACTCAGGATGGGGAAGATACTGGAGGCTCGGACAACACCTGCAGACGGAAGGTGGTGAAATGTTCCTTAGTTGCTGATCTAAGGTCAGCTTCTTGTTGACAGTGGTTAATGGTTATAGTTGTGATTTGGGAAGGGTAATTTGAGCCTAGATCTATGCCTATGGGTATCTTCTACCTGGACCTTTGCTTAGATAGGAGATCCTATCCTCTGATAATATTGGAAGCGACTGCAAACGTATTGTGTCGTAACCTGCTGAGCTTAGCAAATACGTATATTAAAGATGAATGATTAAAGATAAAGTTGTGAAGGTGACTTGCAGGGGTAGAAACCCAAATGATTTCCCACTCGTTACGTTCCGAACAGAACCATTATTTGTTAAGTTACGTTCCGCTGTTCCGACCAGCAAGATAAAGTTCTGAACCGGTTTGAACTCCCCAAAAAGTACCGGTTTATATTATTCCTTTCTGTTCCATTTTACACCTCTAAAATAGTTGGGGGGAAAATTACATTTAGCAGTAGATTAAATTACTTCACCAATCAGTGCAGCTAAACGAGCAGGTAAGTGATTTAATCTGTATAGGAAAGTCACAAAGAGCTAATTATATTTTGCCGTAACAGCATGGTTTTAATCATAATGAAAGACAAACACAGACACACTGTGCTGCCAGTCACAGTGTAAGGCGCCAGATGCAACTGAAATGTTGCAGGGGAGGACAAAGCAAGAGAGGATGGGAGGAAGCTTGCCTTGAAGCGCTGGGAATCTTGTTATGATGCATTATCTGAATTACGCCCACAGAATTATACCTACGGAGGATCAGCTCTATGGAGGAACTTGAATGTCTTTGAACTTCTGAGTTGGTTTAATGTTGGACCAGAGCAAACATACCTAGCTAACAAGCTTGTGTGTGCAGAGCAGCACTAGAATTAAAAACACATCTTACCTTTCTGTACTTAATACATCCAATGTGGTAACTATAGTATATCGCCCCAATTTCTGAAACCATGCTTGTAACGTCATCAGGTGGCTACAGTAACCTATGCAGGTAGCCTACACACACACGTACACGCACTGGTAAAGATTTCCAGCTGCCAGGCAGACGCTGGAATATGTTTCTGAGTGACACAGGGGCTTTGTTGTGGACTGGAAGAAAAAAAATGTCCGGAATGTAAAAGAATGTTATTGACCGGTTCCCATGCTTTTAAAATAACGGTTCCGTTCTGGAACAGTATAGATCACGGGCTCCGTTACTCAGATAATTGTGTTATTTTCCAGTTTTTGATTCTGTTCCCTGAACTGGTTCCAACCCTTGCTTTTCCGGCTGCGTATGTGACATTGTCACCATCTGGGGTAGAGTAATATGCCACACTAAGCATTTATTTTGTAACACCTTTCATAAATGACTAAATGTATCCTACATTCTTATTCCAACCGATGTTCTGGTTGGATTGGAAGATCCCATTCCTTTGTTATAATTCCCTCCGGCAAATGAGAGATACTGATTGAGTTAGCTAACTCATAACCTTGTACCTCGGCATTCACTAATGCTGTTTCCCAGCATTTCTTTTCAAGTCGACATCACATCTTTCTAGTGACATCCTCCCACTGCCCACGTCCCCTTACTCACGCAGGAGATACTCTGCTGCCTCACACGTCCCCTTACTCACGCAGGAGATACTCTGCTGGATCCCACGTCCCCTTACCCACGCAGGAGATACTCTGCTGGATCCCACGTCCCCTTACTCACGCAGGAGATACTCTGCTGCATCCCACGTCCCCTTACTCACGCAGGAGATACTCTGCTGGATCCCACGTCCCCTCACTCACGCAGGAGATACTCTGCTGCATCCCACGTCCCCTTACTCACGCAGGAGATACTCTGCTGCATCCCACGTCCCCTTACTCCCGCAGGAGATACTCTGCTGCATCCCACGTCCCCTTACTCCCGCAGGAGATACTCTGCTGCATCCCACGTCCCCTTACTCACGCAGGAGATACTCTGCTGCATCCCACGTCCCCTTACTCACGCAGGAGATACTCTGCTGCATCCTGATCATAGTCTGCATCGTCCGGGAAATGATTGATCTGAGAACACACTCCTCTCTTCAGCCCTGAGAAGGAGAGAAAGAGAGAGAGAGACCCTTGAGGAAGAGACGTGCCATTTCCAGGCCCAGGGAAATGTGCTCATCTGTGGGGACACAAATGTGCGTACAGGAACACTACCTGATCTAACGAGCACACTGTACTTTGTCAATGGTAGGTTACGGGGGGACTCTTTGGGAGATTCACCTACTGCTTACCTCGGCCACAGTACAGTAGACTATATGATTACAGACATTGACCCTTTCTCTCTCAGCTCATTCACTGTCAAGCCACTAACACCTCTGTCTGATCACGAAGTTATTGAAAGGGGGTAAAGGGGGGTAAAACATATGATATAATTAAATATAATTAAATCAATGTATACTGGCAATACGTGCAGCATTAAAATTGGTAAGAAAATAACAGAATTCTTTAACTAGGGGCGGGGCCTTCGCCAGGGTTGCAATCTGAGCCCTGCACTCTTCAATATTTACATTAACGAATTGGCCACTATTCTAGAAAAATGCTCAGCCCCTGGTGTTAGTCTCCACAATTCAGAAGTTAAATGCCTACTCTTCGCAGATGACCTATGCCTGCTGTCACCCACAGCACATGGCCCACAGCAGAGCCTGGACCTACTAGAGCAGTACTGCCAGACCTGGGCCCTGGCAGTAAACCCAAAAAAGACTAAAATAATGATTTTCAAGAGAAGATCCAGATCTCAGGGAATTAAACCAAAGTTCTCAATTGGTACAAAATATATAGAGTACTGTACACACTACAATTACTTAGGTTTAAAAATAAGCTCAACTGGACACCTTAATGAGGCAGTGAATGAGCTGAGAGAGAAAGCACGCATTAAAAAGCAAATTCAAATTGAAATACTTATTAAAATGTTGCTAAAACTAATTCAATATCTCATTGAACCAATTGCACTTTATGGCAGCGAGGTGTGGAGTCCACTTGCAAAACAAGATTTCAACAAATGGGACAAACACCCCATTGAAACCCTGCATGCAGAGTTCTGTAAGATTCTACTACATGTCCAGAGGAAAACTACAAACAATGCATGCAGGGCAGAATTAGGCCAATATCCACTAATAATAAAAACTCAAAAAAGAGCAATTAAGTTTTGGAAACATCTCAAATACAGTGACCCCCTCTCATATCATTACCAATCCCTGCAATGCCAAGAGCTGAGCAAAGAAAAGAGTCCCCTCATCCAGCTGGTCCTGGGGCTGAGTTCACAAACCTGTTCAACTAACGCACTGAAGCCTCAGGACCAGATCATCCAATCAATCAGGATAAACCAAATTACAACACAGTCAAAACAAAACTATATTGCTATATAACTATATAACACAAACACAAACACAAACACAAGCACAAAGCAAAATGCTGTGCTATCTGGCCCTAAATCGACAGTACACTGTGGCTAAATATTTTACCATGGTTACTGATCAAAACCTTAGAAAAACCTTGACAAAGTACAGGCTCAGTGAGCACAGCCTTGCCATTGAGAAGGGTAGACACAGGAAAACCTGGCTCCCTGTAGAGGAAAGGCTGTGCAACCACTGCACAACAGCAGAACCTGAGACGGAGCTGCATTTCCTGACAAAATGTCTAAAATATGAAACAATTAGAGAGTGTCATTTTCCCAAATTTGAAACCCTTATTCAAGAGAGAGAGAGAGAGAGAGAAAGAGAGAGAGAGAGAGAGAGAGAGAGAGAGATAGATAGATAGATAGATAGATAGATAGATAGATAGATAGATAGATAGATAGATAGATAGATAGATAGATAGATAGATAGATAGATAGATAGATAGATAGATAGATAGATAGATGGATGGATGGATGGATGGATGGATGGATGGATGGATGGATGGATGGATGGATGGATGGATGGATGGATGGATGGATGGAGAGAGAGAGGCAGAGAGAGAGAGAAAAACAGACAGAGAGAGAAAACGGAGATGGACAGAGAGAGAAAACAGATGGACAGAGAGAAATACAGAAATATGGGAGAGAGATGGGTATTAGAGAGTATTAGAGACAGAAACAGGACAGGACAGATATCTGGGGCTTGGTGTATGGACATATTAAGTATTCATTTGAATCCCTTTTCAAGTCGGTTGTGACAGTCAAATGAACCACAAACAACCCTTTGTACTCTGAAGAGGACAACAGACTTCATCAATAATTAAGAAGCTGTAATCAGTATGTTGAGCATCTGCCACAAATATTATATATAATGGCTGTTGTTGTCCTCTTTTGCGGTCTATCACTTACTGTAGGTAGCAAATGGAGTCCCACTCCATCAGACTATAACTAATGACTCATCACTCATACTTCTGACTCGTTACCGGAAACTAGGCGTATGTCCGCGTCACTATTTCACAGGAGAAACATTTTTTTTAAAAATCTAAACGCATTTTTGGGCAGAAATTTCTTCTGGAACAGTAGCTAAGGAAATGGATTACATTTTCAAACTAAGGGCAACCGTGGCGTCCATCCATGTATATGGGTAAGATATTTTGAATTTAGTCAGAAAGTCATTTTCATTTCAAGTTAAAGTGTACTATTAGCTAGTTAGCTAACGTTACATGTGCATTAATATCTTTTATTTATTTATTTTAATTGTACCCCTTTTTCTCCCCAATTTCGTGGGTTCCAATTGTTTTTTTAGAAGCTACTATCTTGTCTCATCGCTACAACTCCTGTACAGGCTCGGGAGAGACGAAGGTTGAAACATACTGTCCTCCGATACCCAACCCAACCAAGCCGCACTGCTTCTTAACACAGTGCGCATCCAACCCGGAAGCCAGCCCCACCAATGTGTCGGAGGAAACACCGTGCACCTGGCAACCTTGGTTAGCGCGCACAGGAGTCTCTGGTGCGCGATGAGACAAGGACATCCCTACCGGCCAAGCCCTACCTAACCCGGACAACGCTAGGCCAATTGTGCGTCGCCCCACGGACCTCCTGGTCGCGGCCGGTTACGACAGAGCCCGGGCGCGAACCCAGAGTCTCTGATGGCACAGCTGTACAGCGCCCTTAACCAATGCGCCACCCGGGAGGCCCCATGTGCCTTAAAATCAAACATGTACAGTATGCCATCTGTAAATACGAATAAAATTGTTACATTTCGGGCCTAGTTGGTTTAGCCACAGAAAAAGCCAGCAACCTTCACGCTTGCTATGATTGGCTGAGATAATGAATGGCTTGACACGCCGAGAGATGAGTCTGGATTGGTCTGCCATGTAGCAGGCTTTTATCTATTTAAGCTGGTCAGTATGTGCAGGTAATTCTGTCTAATGTAGTTTACATATATATATATTGCGTAATAGAACTGCATAAGTGTTGCTCTCCACTTTCTTGAGGACCGAGTTTTGAAATCAGTGGAATGCATGGTGGAATTAGAGTATGATACAGTAGCTAAGGAAATGGAGAAAACACTTTGGATTACATTTTCAAACTAAGGGCAACCGTGGCATCCGTGACAGAGAGGGAGAAGCGTCCATCCATGTATATGGGTAAGATAGTCTAGCTAGCTACATTTTCTGATATTACACATTTTGAATTTAGTCAGAAAGTCATTTTCATTTCAAGTTAAAGTGTACTATTAGCTAGTTAGCTAACGTTACATTTATGATCTGTGTAATAATATTATTTGTATCTCAGAGCCATTTGCTTTGCTAGTTATAGCCTAATGTTAGCTAGCTAACATTGAACCTGATTGGTTAGCTACCTACAGATTCTTGCAGGGTAGTAACGTCGTGAGTTAGGATTATGGTTCACTGTTTAGCTAGCTACATGTCTTAACAAAAGACTCCACTATGCACGTAACCATTTCAATTGAATGTTAACGATGTCACTGCGACAACTGTTGATATACGTAGCTGGTAAATTCGCTCTGGCTATCTACTCCGATTTCAGAGCACTTTCGTCTAAGTTACCAAGGCTCTGGACAACATAAAAACAGCCTAACCAGCTCTGTTAGGGCGAGTAAAATAGTCAGAGTGAGCTGTTCTCTCATTTGTGTCTGGAAGTAGCTAGCAAGCTAGCCAACTTTAGCCAGTTAGCTTGGGTGCCCGACTGCTGTTGTTGGACAGAACGCTCGGATCAACCCTTAAAGAGACGGGTGGGCTAAACTTAAGAGGGTGTGAACGATGCTGAATAGGTGTAAACAAAAAAGAGCTCTTCAATAGGTGCACCAAAATATTCAAAGGCCATTTTCTCAAAAGTGAGGTTACAAGTTTATCAACTTTCAAAGCAGAATTACATTCCCATTGTTCCTCAACTGTAGTGTATGATAAACCTTTTTCTAGCTCTGAGTCTCTACCTGTATCCAATGTAAAAATAACATTAAAACACAATTTCAAATTTTCTACATAAGACTGAACCGAATTGGTCGATCACAATTGCCTCTTTAGCATTCGCTGGTCTCACGAAGCCAAACCTTCAAAATCAAGTCATTGTCACGCATGGTTCTCAACAAGACTAGTTTCTCGCAGATGACAATAGGGTAAAAATGCTAATGTTAGATCATGTTAGATAAGCAGCTCTTGAAATGTGCCTTTTTTTCTCCTGACTGTCTGCCACTGCCCACTGGATGTCCTCTAAATGCACTCCAGGCAGCACTGTGTCGAACCGTGTCTTTCATGGTTGAGCTGCTCATCAGCTGCACAACACACACACTCTTGTACACACACCTGCACATGCACGTATGTGCACATAAACGTACGATCCAAACACAGTGATCCACCCACCCACACACACCCACACACACACACACACACACACTGAGGCATTCATCTGACCCCACCAAAAGCCTGGAAATACACTGATCCCCCATCACCCCTCCCCACAAACATCTAGACCTCCCCTTACCCTCCAGACAGCATATCCTCCAGAGGCCAGAGTGGGTGAGGGCACCAGGGTCTTTCTTGTCCTTGTTGTTGGGGTCGTCCTGGGAGGAGTTGGCCGTGCTGTTGCAGATGAAGGCCCGTGCGTACAGCCAGTAGTCCGTCCCAATGGCCACCGCCATCAGGGAAAAGGCTGCAAACGCCCCCAAAGTGGTGAGGACAACCTGGATCCCCTTCTCCCACCACACCATGACTGGGCCGGAGAGAGGGAGGAGAGAGAGGGATTGAGAAAGAGAAGAGCTGGTGAAATGGAAAAGATAACTGAAAAGCTACAAATCAAGAGTATCCTCTTGAATGGTGTGGGTGTGTCTGTGTTTCAAAGGAAACAACCGATATGCCACAATTGACCCGTTATTGACCTGGATGTCCAAAACCTGGTGTGTCGATTTCAATTCAATAAGACTTTATTAATCCCAGAGGGACAATTAGAAAGGCATTGTCAGTTCTTTGTCTCTCTGATGACTTGTAATTGTTTAAATACAAAAGCCATTTGAGAAGGGAAAAAAACGAAAACTTCAGTATAACAAATCATATGGTTTCCTTTTGAATCCAGGCATCTGTTAAGCTGTCTTTGGTTAAGTGTTAACGTTAAGTGTGTGTGCGCGTATGTGCACGTTTGGTGAAGTGTGTTTCTAGTGAAATGTGTGTTACCTTGGGGCATGCCTCTGCCTTTTGCCTCCATGTCTGCAGCTTGCTGTTCCTCGTCAGTGAAGAGTGCGCATTCAGAGTCCCCTCTGTCCAAGCCGCATCCATAGACCGCTCTTCCTCTCTTGTTTCCTCTCTCGTTTCCTCTCTTCTCGTTCCCCTCTCTCTCTCTCTCTCTCTGCTCCCTGTGTTCCTCTTCTTCTCACTTACCTCAGTCTCTATGTGAACGTGGATCCACAACTCGAGGTTTCGTCCCTCTTCTCAGTAAGTGGCCATGGCATGCGTCTCAGCGTTGCTCCTGTGGGGTGAAGAATAAGAAGAAAAAAGAAAGGATTTAATAAATGAATGTGATGTGAGAGGGAAGCCAAGTAAAATGGTCTTTCTTAACCTTACAAAAAGATGAATCATTAACACAACTGGGTTTGAACATTATGCGATGACCAACCCGAAGGGAAAGAAGCTGATCCGTTTCCACATTTCACCTAGAGAGAGACAGAGGGATATATAAAGCAAGAGGGAACAGGAAAGAAGCGAGAGAGCGTGCTCTATTCCATTGCCATGGCAACAGCAAATTCCAAAGTCTAGGACGGAACAGAACACTGCGAGTGAGAAGCGAGTGGGGGGTGAGGGGCAGCTGAAACAGCTGAGGGGATTTTGCCACGATTAAACAGTAAATAAATACTGATGCTGAAGATCTCAATATGATATATATTTTTAAAAGAGTGAGTCATTTCAAAGCCATGATAAAACATGTAGAATCCTAGTGTACTGTTCAATTAAGGGAAGTAATCAAGACCATTCAGATGATGACAAGCACTTCAGTATCATTATGTAGTTGAGCTAACATATGCTGTATGTGAGCATCTCTGGTACACATCATGGCCATTAATATGGAGTTGTTCCCCCCTTTGCTGCTATAACAGTCTCCACTCATCTGGGAAGGCTTTCCACTAGATGTTTGAACATTACTTGATCCCATTCAGCAACAAGAGCATTAGTGAGGTCAGGCACTGATGTTGTGCGATTAGGCCTGGCTCGGCGTTCCAATTCATCCCAAATATGTGTTCAATGGTGTTGAGGTCAAGGCTCTGTGCAGGCCAGTTAACTTCTTAGTGATTCCTTCACGCGCCA